>NW_027168430.1:0-12500 GCF_040954835.1 Lepisosteus oculatus | reverse complement strand
GCTAATAACGCCAAGGTCACGGGTTCGAGCCCCGTACTGGCCAGGTCCTTTTCTCCTCTCTTACCAAAGCTGTTAGGTTCCTTTCCGTGGTGAGTGGGGTTGTCATGCAACGCTGCCACATAGTGCCGACAGACAAGAGTGTTGCGGGAGAAGAGAAAAGTGTTTGAAGATTTAAGAGTGTCTTAGGTGGAGCCAAAATCAAGTGTCACAAATACAAGTGGGAGGATTTCCAATGTTTAATATGGTAAAAATAAGCGGAAGTTATCTGCCGGTCCGGCACAGTCTGCCATGCTTTTGTCATATACTGTAAAGTGGTGTCGAACTGGGTGTCGAACTGGAGCCTCACCATTTGCATATGTGAGGCTCCAGTTATACGTCGAGTGTCACATTAAATGACAAAAATGAAGAGAGTTAAAGCAGCTGGAGAGGTTTTCTTACAACTTTTGAGCTGACACAGTTTTGGAAAATGTTTCCTTCACGCTGCACTGTACAACATAGGCAGCCAAGAGTCTCCAAAACAAAACAGAATTGACAGATAGGAGAAAATTCCCACTCGTCCTGAAGTTCCCAAAATCCAGCACTGAGCGTAAACAAAGTGTCTAAGTAGCGTGGGAATGCTAACCCTAACCCTAGCTGGAGTTTGAGCAATCCAGCACTGAGCGTAAAAAGATGAGTCAAAGTAACGTCTAATCGGATTAGTTTCCTTAGAGCTGGTTCAGAGTCTGCTCAAGAGTTTACCTTTCACACATGCGCAAAGAAGAATGTTGGGGGTGCACGCTTCAAGGCGCCTTACAGCTGTAGGGAGTGATTCGAGACGATTCGTGGCGTGTGCTCGTTCCCATATACCGTACGCCCCGGGGTGCAGTGCTAGGATGATGTACAATACCGCTTGGGCACGTAACGGCGTTATATGCAAGGTTTTCGTTTGTTCGTTTTGTTTTGCTCTGCTTTGCTTTGTTTTGCTTTCCATCGCGTTGGTAAGAGCGTAAATAAAAAGGCGATTCCTGCGTCTACCACTAATGTAAGAGCTATTTCAAGTGCGACGTGGTGCGGCTTTTCAAATGCTTGTGGGCATTTCTCTGTTGTTGATTCTTTTTTTGTGTGTAACAAAGTGGCATTTTCATGTCCGGACGGGGAGACTTTATCATTCCGACATGAAGCCACCCTTAAGTCCTCTGAGGCGTGTCTGTCTGCAAGGCTTGTATTTTGGAAATGTTTGTTTGAAACGGAGAACGACTTTGAAATAGGCTTCCGCCGGCGCCTCGCGATCCAGGTAAGATTGTAGCAAGAACGCAGCGGCAGTGGGGCTTGCTGTAGTCGTGGCCGAGTGGTTAAGGCGATGGACTAGAAATCCATTGGGGTCTCCCCGCGCAGGTTCGAATCCTGCCGACTACGTTATCCGCCTCCAGTCGGTGTGTTTCGGCGCAAGCAAAGAAGCGCGCCTCTTTGCTGTTCCTGGTGGTTTTAAAACGCCCAATCGCTTGTACCCGCTGCCTTGGAAATAAGTTCTTCAGCGTCCGCGAATGGCATTTTGCAGCTGGAAGCAGATGTCGACGCGTTTTGCACAGAGCACCAAAAAAGCGTCTTTTTTGAAGGCCCAGGCACTGAGCATTGGTGGTTCAGTGGTAGAATTCTCGCCTGCCACGCGGGAGGCTCGGGTTCGATTCCCGGCCAATGCAGTGGCTTTTGCAGCGAGCGGCTCCATCACTTGCATCCCCTTGCAACTCGCAACTCAAAAAACCCACTGAAGCTAAGCAGGTGTGAGCCAGGTCAGTACCCGGATGAGGGTGAGCTACAGGGGAAAACAAAGCTTCCAGCTGGAAGCGGTGTTAATGGTGCCGGCGGTGGGGCGCTCACCCTGAGGTCTGTGCGGGTCCCAATGCCCCAGTATAGTGACGGAGATGCTGTGTTGTAAAAGGGCGCTGTCTTTTGGATGAGATGTAAAACCGAGGTCACAGCGCTCTGTGGTCATTCAAAATGACCACCAAAACCTTTGACAAAAGCTCTTGGTAATTGATGGTCTTCAATAATGCTTCTCCTTTAGGTACATTTTAAATCAGCTGAAAAATGCTGTGAAATGGGGGGGCACTTCAGGCCAGTGTAGGATTTGGGTTACAAGAACCATGAAACTGCACGAGAAAGCCCGTACACTGATTACACGGCTTTCTATTCAAAGGAGGACAAAAGAAATTCCCTGAGTTTGATTTTTTGCAGCACAGAGAGGAGCACTGTCGTGAGGCTGGTTAGCTCAGTTGGTTAGAGCGTGGTGCTAATAATGCCAAGGTCGCGGGTTTGAGCCCTGTACGGGCCAGGTCTAGATCCAGGTCCCTGTTTGTGAAACAGGCAAATGACTGTCTCAGGGGCCCATTCCTCATTCTCAAGACACATGTATGCAGTATGTACACCGTGCATTGAGCAATAGGGACTGAATACACCACAGGTAAGGTTAGAAGTCATTCTGAGGTGCCACATGTGAGGGATACAGCTAGGCATCCGAAATGCAGGGTTTGAGACCCTTCAGGAGTACTGCATCCTTTGAGACAGACCCGTGCATGTTAAACAAATGATCATTTCTTTCGGCATTAGGGACTAAATATACTAAACATATGATGCTAAAATGTTATTTTCACATATATTAATGTAATAAATGATTGCTTATGCTTTAGAAACAAATCTAATTAAAATAAAAGCTTAAGTTTTGTATTTATCTTGTACCATAGAACATGATTTTCTTTGTATTTCAAGCCCACAAAGTGTCCAAATGACGCACTACATGATATAAGGAAGATTATCACATGCATATCGGTATTATCTTTCTTATGAAAATGCATTCCTTTCATTACCTTTTACTTTTTAAAATGAACTCAAATTGAGTATAATGTAATAATTTAAGTAGAATAGATTCTAATAATATAATGATCCAGTGTTTTGCACTACTTCACTGCTTCACTGCTCTATGCCATCTGGAAATAAATCCTCAGACTGCTTACTGCCCTGGGCATGTACCAATAAATTAAAGGAGCACATCTGTTTATCACTGCGTTGAAGCAGGAGACACACAGTCTCTGCAAACACATCCTAGATACAGTGTTCCAGCACCTTTGACCTCATCCAGAACATATCATTTCTTGAAAGGGATTGCTGTCCGAATGCACATCTGAATCCCAAACAGAATCTCTAGTAAAATACGATCATTTGTGAAACAGGCAAATGACTGTCTCAGGGGCCCATTCCTCATTGTCAGACACATGTATGGAATGCTTTCACCGTGCATTGAGCAATAGGGATTAAAAACACCGCAGGTAAGGTTAGATGTCATGTTCTATGCTCATTTCTTTCAGCATTAGGGACTAAATATACTAAACGTATGATGCTAAAATGTTATTTTTACATATATTAATGTAATAAATGATTGCTTATGCTTTATAAACAAATCTAATTAAAATAAAAGCTTAAGTTTTGTATTTATCTTGTACCATAGAACATGATTTGCTTTGTATTTCAAGCCCACAAAGTGTCCAAATGTTCTATGATCATTTCTTTCAGCATTAGGGACTAAATATACCAAACGTATGATGCTAAAATCCTGAAAAAAGGATGTGCTCCATCTCGTCAGTAGATTGGATTCCAAAACTGATTTGGGTCAATATACATTACCTTTGAAATTAAAGTACAGTCTACTGTAGGGAACCATCAACTTAGAAAGCATTGGCCTTCCCTGGGGGTCAGGTAGGTGCAAAAGATAAACCTTTATCCTATCTTTATCTTAAGATAAGTGGCCAAGCAGTATTTTTCCAAGTTTCACCAAGCACATCATGTTGCCATAGTAGACAAAGTTCTATAAAATGTTAAATAACTTTTAAAAAAAGTATCTTGGTCTTACAGTACTGTACAAGGTGAATTAAACTGTCCCTGGTAAGAAAAAGTAATTAGAAGCATCTCAGAAACTTTATCTCTAGAAACATTAGCTGTTTTATATCATGTAATTTAGTGTGATGTTGTCAGAATTCAAGGACATTATCACACACAGAAATTGGTTCAGTTAAATCTAAAAAACACAGCTAAACATGGGTTTAAATGTAACAGAAGTCTTACCTCTTGTCAAAAGATTTAATTCAAGAAGCGATGTAATAAATGATTGCTTATGCTTTATAAAGAAATCTAATTAAAATAAAAGCTTAAGTTTTGTATTTATCTTGTACCATAGAACATGATTTTCTTTGTATTTGAAGCCCACAAAGTGTCCAAATGATGCACTACATGATATAAGGAAGATTATCACATGCATATCGGTATTATCTTTCTTATGAAAATGCATTCCTTTCATTACCTTTTACTTTTTAAAATGAACTCAAATTGTGTATAATGTAATAATTTAAGTAGAATAGATTCAGGTAGGAAATATAGAGTCATGATGTTTATGGCTGACATCATTTCACATGGGTGAATTTTAAGCTAAGAAATAAAAACATTTACAATGAAGATACCATTGCTTAATTTTAAATGCCTTTAAAAAATAAATACCTCCTGAGAATAATTTGCCACTCCCAGATCCTTGGTAAGGTACTGTTTGAATCCAATCAGGAGAGGAGCATCCAGGGAGTGCTTTCTATAGAGTCCAGCTTGGGCCACTCTCTTCCGGCCTGCTGATACTTTTTAACTACTCAGGGCCTGTAAGGATATAAAACACCGGTTTAAACATTTTATACCTATAAGACAAATTAGAATTTTAGTAAAAAATAGATACATCTGAAAAATAAAAAGTCTTACTGCTGATAGAGTTCTTCAGAGCTCACATCTTCCCCTTCCTTATCCGCTTCTGTTTCAGTTTCTAGAGCAGCCTCTGGCATCTCTTCCTCCTGGACTGCGGCCTCTTGCTCAGGGCCGCTGGAATGCAGGTAGATTCTTTTCAACATGCTTTTACATAATATGTTGTAACAATGATTTCAAAAAGAAACTACAGAAGCCTTACAGATTAAAAATATCTCACCTTGCCAATGTGTCTTCAGGCTTCCCATGTACAAAAAGGCCCAAGGACTCTAGCAGTCTTACAACCACTATCCTGTTTGCCTCACCAGACACGATCTCTATTCTGTGGTAATCCACGATGACCCCGTTCTTCAGGTGATTCATCATGTCCTCCCTCGCCTGTTGAGAGGCCATCCTGATGTTTTCTGCCGTGGCGTGCTTCATACACACCCTCTTCAAGTGAGCAGGAAGCTGATCAAGAGTATTCAGGCACATCTTGCACACCAGGGGAATCCTCGCGGGTTTCCTTTGAAAATAAATAATACCATCTGTGTATAGAAACAAGCTAAGACTGATTTCTTAAATTATCCTTAATTTTCTCTCTCATAGTTTGAGCATAATGATTTTATTGCATTTATATAAGAATTGCTCATTGCTCCTAAATAAATAATGGTTTCATAAAAAAGTGAACACTTGGTCTCAGTCACAGACTTTCCAATAGAAGCCATTGTGGAGTTCAACAACTGCAGGTCCTAGAAGTGGGGAAGGAATTTTAAAAGAGAAATTGAATTACAATACAGAAGGAATGGCTGAGGGATCACTGAAATATATATATACAAATTCCAAAGACTGAGTCCATATAGAAACAACTACCTTTCATTTTCAGTATAAGAAAAAAAAAACATTATCTTCCAAAGCATCATAAAATTGTCCCTTCTTCCAGACTCTACTTCTCTCTTGTAGTAGTATAGCAGACCTTTCCAGGTGAGCAGATCACAGAGTCCGAAATGAGCTTCCTCCATCAAGCAAAGTACCTGAACATGACTCTGTCTTCATAAAAGTGCCCCTGTAATAAAGAAATTAAATCCGAAATCAAGAGGGCAGTTGCCTACTGAAATACAAGAAGTCATCAATTTTAACCTAGCAACACATTAAAGGCTGCATCTATACAAGTACGATTCTAGAAATGCTCACCAGATTACGTTTTAAGAAGGAACTGCGCCTCAGGTTCCGCCGAGATCTTAACTCGGATGGCAGGATTCAGAGTCCGGAGTGCGGACTGATGGCGCACGGAGGGTCCATATACTGTGGATCCCTCAGTGATCTTCCGCGTATTCAAACCGTTAGCGTGTGACTCCCCTGTCCCCGTGACCTCTTTGCTCTGCTCTCTCCTCTGTGCAGCTGAGCCCGACTCACGGTAAAATGGAAAAAAATATGCCCTCGACGTGAGATTTATTCTGGAGCGAGCCAGTGTTGCGCATAGCTGCCTTCAAAGCAGTTAACCCAGGTTCAATTCCCGGCCAACGCAGTTGCGAATGTTTTCAAATGCTGTCATGAGCCTTGGATTGTGACTAGCAAAGCGAAGCCTTTTGAAAGAGCTAAAGCACTGCAAAACGGAATTGAAGGAGAATCTTACAGGGGATTCTGAGCAGTGTCTGCATACATGCAGTCAGATAAAGGTGCTGAAAGCTTGAGCTACTCTCAATGTCATGCTGCCCTTCCCCGGAGTAAATCTGTTACATTGAAAGAATGCTTCTGGCAGGTTCAAAAAGGGACCCTTTTTAATTGGAGAAATCAATGATTTCGAATGAATTCTGTATGCGTTAAAAGACAGCTATACACAGAAAACATGCAGGACACTGCTCATGATGTTTCCCGAGCCGAAACACAGTGCGTTTTTCCAAGCCATTTGACAAAGCCCACCCACTGAAAACTGCAGCAGATCGTGTAAAGACGTTCAACTTTGTAACTACTGCACGCACAGGAAGCAGAATAAATTCCTCTTTTCAAACTGTCAAAGGTTTGCTTTGCGAACGCTGCAAGACATCGCACAATCTCTTTTGAATGGGGACAAACGATTTCTTATGGGGCGCAGTAAGTACAGACGTTTAAAATGCTCCACTCATGCCGACGATGCAGCATGAAGAAGCGCAACCTAACGTTTGACAGACAAAAGCCAGACGCCGCTACGAGCAATATGAAATCATACTGACAGCACACGGCGTTTCGCGCTGACTCAAAAGTAATCTCGACAGACGCTGTTCTCTGCATAAAGCTGAAAGAGCTAAAGAGCGTTTCTGTTGACACGTAACAAGCTCGTTTCTTTCTACCATGATATCACCGTGACCAAATCTGTCTTTAAACACCTTGCTCAGTCTCTGACGAGACTGTCAAAAATTGCTTTCGCCGATTGTATTGCAATCCGGCGGAAGCGGGGTATTGGGAAAAGTTTTCAACTAGCAATAATCGCGCCTCGGCTAAACCTCACAGGCTACGATACTGCCACTGCGCAAAGCTGACGGTTGCCAGGCAACCGCGGGGATCCTATGGAAATCGTTAGCGATCGTCTCATGGCATGTCGTTGCTATAACGCTTCATATTTGTCGTCTTCTTCTTCTTCTAGCTTGAGGTTTTGAAGAATTTCATGACAGACAAGGGCTCCGTTGGGAACAAAGGGCGTTGTGAGAAAACCGTTGCTTATTTTCAGCAGCAGAAATACAACCCTTTAAATACAAGATGACAGAACAATGACGAAGGGCATGCCGGGAGGAACTCATGCACTACAGAGGAAAGGGGGCGGGCACGTACAGTTCACATTCAAGCCACAAGAACTCTTCTCGGATGTTGCACAAACAAATCCTAACGTCCTGAAAGCATTGCAGCATGTTTGTGTCCCACTTCCCGTGGCTGCGGGACGACTGACACGAACGGACAAACACAATCTGTGGCGTTTAGCGTGACATAGTCTTGCAGGCATCGTGCTGTCTCACTGCAATATTATACCGCTGGAGGAAACAGTCCATCTGGCCATGAAACTCATTTGAACGTCTAGCTACAACAACTAACAATATCATGATTTATTCAGGATGTGTGGAATCAGCACGTCCCGGAGACAGCTTCCGAAATCGTGAGCATTCTCTGGTGGTAGGGGCGTTCAAGATGGCGCTCAGGTGGGAGGTAAAGTTTAGTGGTTGGGGAGTTTTTTTGAGTTTTTCATGACCTGAATGTTAATTTTTGCTTTTTTTGACTACAGAAAAATAAGGACTTAACACTAGTTGTTTAAACTTCAGTTATAATTGAAAGAAAAAAAAACGATTTTTTTTTAGGTTTAAAAAGTCCGATATGAGTAACACTGGGAAAAGAAAAGAGAGTGCTGGGTCTTCGAAGGAGAACTCTAAGATACCTCAATCGTATATGTATAGCACTACAAAAAAATCGATGGCAACTAAAGGGAAAAGTGAAGCAGCTGCAGGGGCAGCAAGAGGGCGGAGGCGCCGTGCGCCCGGCCGACGTGTTGGACCGGTGCGCTTTACGTGCTGAAATAAACACGCGACAGCCCCGAAATGTTTCCAGAGTGCTGTGCACTGAAGACTTGCCTGGTGCTCCTCCGTGCAGATTGTTTGTCCTCCTCCAGTGCAGGACGAGCCAACACAAGGGAGCGCATTCGCCAACATCCAGGCACGCAATGCGATTTGGAAAGCAGCTCCTTTCCAAAGAGTTGCACACGAACGATCCTTCAGTCCCGCTCGGGGGGCACGGAACCCCCGCCACACACAGCTTCAAGTAGCGAGTCAGGCGCCAGGGGTTTCGCTTACGGCCACACCACCCTGAACATGCCCGATCTCGTCTGATCTCGGAAGCTAAGCAGCGTCGGGCCTGGTTAGTACTTGGATGGGAGACTGCCTGGGAATACCAGGTGCTGTAAGCTTTTGCTCTCCCGGCCAGCAGGGGTCGCCGTTGGTGCCGTAGGCTTTGGGAGGAAAACCTGCAGGATGGAAAGGTGATCTATAGCCTCATCTCTAGAGATGTTTTGTTGCTGTGGCATGTGTGTGACCCATATTCAAAAAAAAAAACCCGTCTGTAAAACGAATATCGAAGCTGCCTCTAAATCTGCAAATGAAGATGAGTCGATAAACCACTCGTTTTTCGTATAACTAGACATATATTCATTTGTTACCAATTTCATTCATTGAGCATGGATACAATAGAGGTACAGCCATTCACTGTTTGACATGTCTGCACTGGTACAGAACCCAGCAATCAGAAAACGGGTGAAACTGTCTTTAGACTCAGCATACAGTACCGAGGCCCCCCATGACCAAATAAAGGCTAACCTCGATAATCAGCCTAAAGAACGCAGACTACAGCAAAACGACTGACTTTGAAAAGGGAATGAACGTCCGGAAGGAGTAGTGGAACTAGCTTGAGATGCTTCTCCGGACCCCTAACTAAAAGCCAGCGAGAACCAGCAGCGGCGTCCACTCCTGTCGAACCGGGATCCTTCCGCAGCCACGCAGCTCGTGGTGTCCTAACCCTCCCGTATCTGATTTTGGACCAAGCACATCAGGGGAGAGCGCGAACCCAGTCCCCCACTACCAGAAATTATGCAGTCGAGATTCCCACATTTGGGGAATTCACAGGGGTCAGCACAGCCGGAGTGCAAAAATGACTCTGTTTTCTCCCCGAGCGAGGAGGAAGGAGAGCATGGCGATGGGGACAGCTGGAACCCCTCCACCCCTCCCTCTACCCCCTTCCTTGAAATGGACTCCGTGAACGCTTTTACTGCTGCCACCCTGATGAAGGCTCATTCAGAGGATGGCTGGCAGGAAATTGGTAAGAAGAAAAAGAAAAAGAAGAAGGTAACAGGTGAGACCGAAGAGAAATGTGTTTTGTAAAGACTGGTTCCACTTTCTTATGTAATATGGCTCTAAACATAATTTCTCTTAACACCAGAGGTATCAATGACAGAGTGAAATGCCAGTCTGTCTTTGATTACCTCCAGCAGAGAGAGGGAGATGTGTTGATGTTGCAGGAGTGTGCTTTAGCCTATCAAGAGAGGTATAAAAGCTTTGAAGATAGGTGGGATAAAGGGCCTTCTGTTTGGTCAGGGGACAATAACAACAGAGCCTCTGGCGTGGCCATTCTTTTCAAAGGATGGGCTTTCAAATTGAAAAGTATTCAGAGGGTCATAGATGGCAGGTTGCTGTGTGTGGATGTGGAATGGGGGACCGTTAACCTGCGGCTAATCAATGTGTATTGTCCTACTGATGTGGGAGGAAGGGTGGAGCTACTCAAGGCACTCTCTCCCCTATTGTTAAGTAGCACAGACGTGATAGTGGGAGGGGATTTTAATTGTATCTTAGAGCACACAGACAGGCAGTCTAGCTCTCCGATAAAATTGGATTCCAGCTCACTGGCCCTGCAAAACTTAGTTCAAGACTTTAAACTCTCAGACACATATAGATGTATATATCCCACAACAGCAGGATATACATGGTCAGGGAGGAATAGCAGCTCCAGAATTGACTATTGCTTTGTCTCAGAGAGAGTGAAAGTTGTTGGGGTCACTCTTCAGCCTGTCTTCTTCTCAGATCATCAGGCTTTAGGGTGTAGAGTGGAACTCCAGGGCGGGACTGTCTTTGGCCCAGGCCTCTGGAAACTCAACACAAAGCTGCTAGAGAACGAGGGGGTTGTATCCCGCTACAAGGAGAAACTATCACAGTGGCTGTCCTTGCAGTGTCTGTACGGGTCAGTAGGAGAGTGGTGGGAGGAGGTGAAGGTGAGGACAAAGGCCTTTTTCATGGCTGAGGGAAGGAAGGCTGCTGCCAGACGGAGAGGAGTGCTAGCCAGGAAACAGAGGCAGCTGCAGCGTCTCTACACGATGCTGCACAGTGGCTTCGATGTGCTCGAGGATATCACCCTTTTAAAAAAGGACATCCGGAGCATAGCCGAAGAAAGTAGTCGAGGAGTGCTGTTAAGAAGCAGAGTGCAGTTCTTGGAAGAAAATGAGAAGTGTACTCGCTTCTTTTTCAGGAAAGTGGTAGGCTCCAAGTCTGTCATGGAAAGTGTAGTTGATGAGGAGGGACGAGAGAGAACAGAGCCGAGTGCTATCCTCTCCTGCACCGAGGCCTTCTACTCAAGACTGTACAGCTCTACAGAGGTAAAGGATGAAGAAATTCATTTTTTTACCTCAAAGCTAGAAAACGTTTTGAGTGAAGAAGATAGGGAAGTACTTGAGAGGGATTTGACAGTAGAAGAGCTGAGACAGGCTATGGAGAGCTTACAGAAGGGGAAAACTCCGGGTGCTGACGGGCTCCCTAAAGAATTTTATTGCACCTTTTGGGATCTGCTTCAGGATCCGCTACTGCTCCTATTCGAGGAAAGCTATAAGACAGAATTGCTGCCTGACTCCTTAAGAGAAGGCACTATCTCTCTCTTGTTTAAGAAAGGAGCAAAGAATGACATAAAGAACTGGAGACCCCTCAGCCTCTTAGGCGTGGACACTAAGATCCTGCGCCTACAAAATGTAGTGGCCTCACTGGTAGGGAAAGAACAGACTTGTGGGATAGCAGGACGCCTGATGAGCGACAACCTGGCCTTGTTGAGGGATGTTTGTCTGTACTCAGAGGATCGCTCCCTCCCTCTGTGCATTTTAGGTGTAGACCTAGAAAAGGCCTTTGACCGCCTAAACCGGCAGTACTTCACATCGGTACTTGAGCACATGAATTTTGGCCCCATCATGAGAAAGTGGATTAACCTGCTGTACACAGGTAGCAACAGCAGAGTAATGGTTAATGGCAATAGATCACGCCCCTTTGAAGTCTGTTCAGAGGTGAGGCAGGCCTGCCCATTATCCCCCTTGTTATTCGTTTTGGCTATGGAGCCCTTAGCCTGTGCCTTGCGCCAGGATCAGGCCATTAATCGGATACCAGTGCCTGGAAGTGGGGGAGGAGAGGTAAAGACATCTCTATACATGGATGACGTCACCCTGCTCCTCTCTGACAATGCCTCAATTAGCAGAGCTCTGCAGTGCTGTGATCGTTTCTCTTTGGCTTCATCCGCAAAAATTAACAAATCTAAGAGTGAGATTTTTTATCAGAACTGGAGGGAGCCAAAAGAAGGACATGATCTCAGGCTGCAAGAGAAGAGAATTAAGGTCCTGGGGGTGTATTTTGGAGAAGAGATGGGAACAGTAAATTGGCAGAACAAATTGCCAATCTTAAACAAAAAACTGATGCAATGGAAGGACCGAGACCTCACCATGACAGGGAAGGTGCTGGTCATCAAAGCCGAGCTCTTGCCTGTCTTGAATTTTCTGGCTTCTACCTTCCCAATCCCACACCGTGTTGCAGCGGTGCTGAGGAGATTGATGTTTCAATTTCTATGGGGTGGGAAGCAGGAAAGACTCAGAAGGGAAATAATGTACAGGCCGCTACCCTCAGGGGGGAAGTCTGTCCCAGATATTTCTACGAAGCTGCTGTGCATTTTCCTGGCCTCTGTGCTGAGAGGCTTTGCAACAGCACCTGCAGCGCGTACCTGGACTTATTTTTCCAGGCTCTGGGTAGGTAGGGAGGAGTTCAGAGTGTGGGGTGTCAGACCCAAGCTGGACGTCCCACTCTCTGACACATGCCCTGCAATTTATGGGACAGTTAAAAGTTTTCTAAGATCTCACCCAATTGGCCATATTCCCCTCCGAGATGTCAGCGTCCAAAAACTGGAAGATTTCGTTGCACCCCAGAACAATAGGCAGA
>NW_027168429.1:487500-559208 GCF_040954835.1 Lepisosteus oculatus | reverse complement strand
ATCTAGTCACCGGGGAGAAACGATACAAGTGAAGGATTGCTCGGCTCTCGGCACTTGAAAAGACCGACAAATGTCTCGTTCCCGCCGGAGCTGAATGTACCCGCATGTGTGGTGTCGTCTTCTTCCCCCGCCCCGCTGTGTTTGCTGTATTGTCTCTGAAGCCGGCCCCCCCGAGACGAGACGGGCTGTTCCTGTGCCCCAATTAACACTTTACAGGTGCCATTCCCCGGCATTGTGGCCATTGTCGGTGCTCACACGCGATAAGATAAGGCGGAGGAGAGCGGGGCATGCCCAGCGGCAGACATTCAAGGAGGGGGTAGTGCGAGGTGAGGTGAGGTGCGACACGCCGGAGCCCCGACGCAGCTAATGCGGAGCACTTGTTGGACTGGCATCGAAAGGACGTGTGCGCACGGAGCGAGCCTTCCCTGCGGCGGAGCGTGGGAACTTTCTCCCCCCCTCCCGCTGCAGGAGTTGTGTGCACTGCAGCGGTGCCGAGAGAAAAGCACAGAAGGCAGCAGGCTCTGGAGAGCAGGTAAGAGACGGAGCCTTGTGGGCAGGCGAGCAGGCCCGTTTTTTGGAAATTGCTGAAAAGGTTTGTTCGGTGTGTGGCAGGCGCACGTCGCGAGCTTGCGTGGCGATCTGCCGGTCTGGAGTTATGCAAATGAGGTCGAATTGCATCCCGGGACATGCTGCGAATGCGCAACGGCGACTGCAGATGTGTAGGAAACGGCGCGCTCGTTTTCTCGTTTTGCCCACACTTTTGAGTGTTAGTGTGGCGTGTGAGTGTGTGAAAGAGTGGGCCCAGCAGGAGGCGGTGGCGTGCGGGGCGAGGAGGTGGCCTAGGCTGCGCGATTTGTGCTGTGGGTGCGGGCCGCTTGCAGGGGCCTGTTTAACTCATACTTACCTGGCAGGGGAGATACTTTGATCAAGAAGGAGGTTCACCCAGGGCGAGGCTTGGCCATTGCACTCCGGCTGTGCTGACCCCTGCGAATTCCCCAAATGTGGGAATCTCGACTGCATAATTTCTGGTAGTGGGGGACTGCGTTCGCGCTCTCCCCTGATGTGCTTGGTCCAAAATCAGATACGGGAGGGTTAGGACACCACGAGCTGCGTGGCTGCGGAAAGATCCCGGTTCGACAGGAGTGGACGCCGCTGCTGGTTCTCGCTGGCTTTTAGTTAGGGGTCCGGAGAAGCATCTCAAGCTAGTTCCACTACTCCTTCCGGACGTTCATTCCCTTTTCAAAGTCAGTCGTTTTGCTGTAGTCTGCGTTCTTTAGGCTGATTATCGAGGTTAGCCTTTATTTGGTCATGGGGGGCCTCGGTACTGTATGCTGAGTCTAAAGACAGTTTCACCCGTTTTCTGATTGCTCGGTTCTGTACCAGTGCAGACATGTCAAACAGTGAATGGCTGTACCTCTACTGTATCCATGCTCAATGAATGAAATCGGTAACAAATGAATATATGTCTAGTTATACGAAAAACGAGTGGTTTATCGACTCATCTTCATTTGCAGATTTAGAAGCAGCTTCGATATTCGTTTTACAGACGGGTTTTTTTTTTTGAATATGGGTCACACACATGCCACAGCAACAAAACATCTCTAGAGATGAGGCTATAGATCACCTTTCCATCCTGCAGGTTTTCCTCCCAAAGCCTACGGCACCAACGGCGACCCCTGCTGGCCGGGAGAGCAAAAGCTTACAGCACCTGGTATTCCCAGGCAGTCTCCCATCCAAGTACTAACCAGGCCCGACGCTGCTTAGCTTCCGAGATCAGACGAGATCGGGCGTGTTCAGGGTGGTGTGGCCGTAAGCGAAAGCCCCGGCGCCTGACTCGCTACTTGAAGCTGTGTGTGGCGGGGGTTCCGTGCCCCCCGAGCGGGACTGAAGGATCGTTCGTGTGCAACTCTTTGGAAAGGAGCTGCTTTCCAAATCGCATTGCGTGCCTGGATGTTGGCGAATGCGCTCCCTTGTGTTGGCTCGTCCCGCACTGGAGGAGGACAAACAATCTGCACGGAGGAGCACCAGGCAAGCCTTCACCAGACAAAAACCTCCAGTGCACAGCACTCTGGAAACATTTCGGGGCTTTCGCGTGTTTATTTCAGCACGTAAAGCGCACCGGTCCAACACGTCGGCTGGGCGCGCGGCGCCTCCGCCCTCTTGTGGCCTTGCGGCGTCAGAGCAAGAGGCTCCTTCTCGCTGCCCTTCCGCTGTGTTGCAGGACCCGGAGCGCGCACTTTGTGGGGGGCGGGGGACCGCGTTCGCGCTCTGCCCCCGGTCTCTTGCGCGAGTACTAAATCTCACGGACAGGGGGGCCTCGTCATTGATTGTTACAGGTGAGACGGGGATTAGGAGGAGACCCCAACTGATGGGTAAAGGGGAGCACTAACACCAGAGGGACACCCCCGGCGTCTCTTTTTGAGAGACGCCCTGGGGTTTCCTAATGGCCAAGGAGGGTCGGGACCTCGGTTTGACCTCTGTTTGTGCAGCAGAGTGTCGCCATCAGGAGGCTGGGGCGTAAGAGAGCCACACAGCCCGCAGGGTGAGCGCTCCCTACTGGTCCCAGTCACACCTCTTGCAGGAGCAGCAGCAACCGGAGCTTTTCCGGGGTGGAATCTCCCATCCGGGTGCCGGCCAGGCTCACACCTGCTGGGCTGCCCCGGGGGTGAGCCCAGTCGAGAGTCGCAGGGCCAGATCTAGTCACCGGGGAGAAACGATACAAGTGAAGGATTGCTCGGCTCTCGGCACTTGAAAAGACCGACAAATGTCTCGTTCCCGCCGGAGCTGAATGTACCCGCATGTGTGGTGTCGTCTTCTTCCCCCGCCCCGCTGTGTTTGCTGTATTGTCTCTGAAGCCGGCCCCCCCGAGACGAGACGGGCTGTTCCTGTGCCCCAATTAACACTTTACAGGTGCCATTCCCCGGCATTGTGGCCATTGTCGGTGCTCACACGCGATAAGATAAGGCGGAGGAGAGCAGGGCATGCCCAGCGGCAGACATTCAAGGAGGGGGCAGTGCGAGGTGAGGTGAGGTGCGACACGCCGGAGCCCCGACGCAGCTAATGCGGAGCACTTGTTGGACTGGCATCGAAACGACGTGTGCGCACGGAGCGAGCCTTCCCTGCGGCGGAGCGTGGGAACTTTCTCCCCCCCTCCCGCTGCAGGAGTTGTGTGCACTGCAGCGGTGCCGAGAGAAAAGCAAAGAAGGCAGCAGGCTCTGGAGAGCAGGTAAGAGACGGAGCCTTGTGGGCAGGCGAGCAGGCCCGTTTTTTGGAAATTGCTGAAAAGGTTTGTTCGGTGTGTGGCAGGCGCACGTCGCGAGCTTGCGTGGCGATCTGCCGGTCTGGAGTTATGCAAATGAGGCCGAATTGCATCCCGGGACATGCTGCGAATGCGCAACGGCGACTGCAGATGTGTAGGAAACGGCGCGCTCGTTTTCTCGTTTTGCCCACACTTTTGAGTGTTAGTGTGGCGTGTGAGTGTGTGAAAGAGTGGGACCAGCAGGAGGCGATGGCGTGCGGGGCGAGGAGGTGGCCTAGGCTGCGCGATTTGTGCTGTGGGTGCGGGCCGCTTGCAGGGGCCTGTTTAACTCATACTTACCTGGCAGGGGAGATACCTTGATCAAGAAGGAGGTTCACCCAGAGCGAGGCTTGGCCATTGCACTCCGGCTGTGCTGACCCCTGCGAATTCCCCAAATGTGGGAATCTCGACTGCATAATTTCTGGTAGTGGGGGACTGCGTTCGCGCTCTCCCCTGATGTGCTTGGTCCAAAATCAGATACGGGAGGGTTAGGACACCACGAGCTGCGTGGCTGCGGAAGGATCCCGGTTCGACAGGAGTGGACGCCGCTGCTGGTTCTCGCTGGCTTTCAGTTAGGGGTCCGGAGAAGCATCTCAAGCTAGTTCCACTACTCCTTCCGGACGTTCATTCCCTTTTCAAAGTCAGTCGTTTTGCTGTAGTCTGCGTTCTTTAGGCTGATTATCGAGGTTAGCCTTTATTTGGTCATGGGGGGCCTCGGTACTGTATGCTGAGTCTAAAGACAGTTTCACCCGTTTTCTGATTGCTCGGTTCTGTACCAGTGCAGACATGTCAAACAGTGAATGGCTGTACCTCTACTGTATCCGTGCTCAATGAATGAAATCGGTAACAAATGAATATATGTCTAGTTATACGAAAAACGAGTGGTTTATCGACTCATCTTCATTTGCAGATTTAGAGGCAGCTTCGATATTCGTTTTACAGACGGGTTTTTTTTTTTGAATATGGGTCACACACATGCCACAGCAACAAAACATCTCTAGAGATGAGGCTATAGATCACCTTTCCATCCTGCAGGTTTTCCTCCCAAAGCCTACGGCACCAACGGCGACCCCTGCTGGTCGGGAGAGCAAAAGCTTACAGCACCTGGTATTCCCAGGCAGTCTCCCATCCAAGTACTAACCAGGCCCGACGCTGCTTAGCTTCCGAGATCAGACGAGATCGGGCGTGTTCAGGGTGGTGTGGCCGTAAGCGAAAGCCCCGGCGCCTGACTCGCTACTTGAAGCTGTGTGTGGCGGGGGTTCCGTGCCCCCCGAGCGGGACTGAAGGATCGTTCGTGTGCAACTCTTTGGAAAGGAGCTGCTTTCCAAATCGCATTGCGTGCCTGGATGTTGGCGAATGCGCTCCCTTGTGTTGGCTCGTCCCGCACTGGAGGAGGACAAACAATCTGCACGGAGGAGCACCAGGCAAGTCTTCACCAGACAAAAACCTCCAGTGCACAGCACTCTGGAAACATTTCGGGGCTTTCGCGTGTTTATTTCAGCACGTAAAGCGCACCGGTCCAACACGTCGGCCGGGCGCGCGGCGCCTCCGCCCTCTTGTGGCCTTGCGGCATCAGAGCAAGAGGCTCCTTCTCGCTGCCCTTCCGCTGTGTTGCAGGGCCCCGAGAGGGAACCCGGAGCGTGCACTTTGTGGGGGGCGGGGGACCGCGTTCGCGCTCTGCCCCCGGTCTCTTGCGCGAGTACTAAATCTCACGGACAGGGGGGCCTCGTCATTGATTGTTACAGGTGAGACGGGGATTAGGAGGAGACCCCGACTGATGGGTAAAGGGGAGCACTAACACCAGAGGGACACCCCCGGCGTCTCTTTTTGAGAGACGCCCTGGGGTTTCCTAATGGCCAAGGAGGGTCGGGACCTCGGTTTGACCTCTGTTTGTGCAGCAGAGTGTCGCCATCAGGAGGCTGGGGCGTAAGAGAGCCACACAGCCCGCAGGGTGAGCGCTCCCTACTGGTCCCAGTCACACCTCTTGCAGGAGCAGCAGCAACCGGAGCTTTTCCGGGGTGGAATCTCCCATCCGGGTGCCGGCCAGGCTCACACCTGCTGGGCTGCCCCGGGGGTGAGCCCGGTCGAGAGTCGCAGGGCCAGATCTAGTCACCGGGGAGAAACGATACAAGTGAAGGATTGCTCGGCTCTCGGCACTTGAAAAGACCGACAAATGTCTCGTTCCCGCCGGAGCTGAATGTACCCGCATGTGTGGTGTCGTCTTCTTCCCCCGCCCCGCTGTGTTTGCTGTATTGTCTCTGAAGCCGGCCCCCCCGAGACGAGACGGGCTGTTCCTGTGCCCCAATTAACACTTTACAGGTGCCATTCCCCGGCATTGTGGCCATTGTCGGTGCTCACACGCGATAAGATAAGGCGGAGGAGAGCGGGGCATGCCCAGCGGCAGACATTCAAGGAGGGGGCAGTGCGAGGTGAGGTGAGGTGCGACACGCCGGAGCCCCGACGCAGCTAATGCGGAGCACTTGTTGGACTGGCATCGAAAGGACGTGTGCGCACGGAGCGAGCCTTCCCTGCGGCGGAGCGCGGGAACTTTCTCCCCCCCTCCCGCTGCAGGAGTTGTGTGCACTGCAGCGGTGCCGAGAGAAAAGCACAGAAGGCAGCAGGCTCTGGAGAGCAGGTAAGAGACGGAGCCTTGTGGGCAGGCGAGCAGGCCCGTTTTTTGGAAATTGCTGAAAAGGTTTGTTCGGTGTGTGGCAGGCGCACGTCGCGAGCTTGCGTGGCGATCTGCCGGTCTGGAGTTATGCAAATGAGGCCGAATTGCATCCCGGGACATGCTGCGAATGCGCAACGGCGACTGCAGATGTGTAGGAAACGGCGCGCTCGTTTTCTCGTTTTGCCCACACTTTTGAGTGTCAGTGTGGCGTTTGAGTGTATGAAAGAGTGGGCCCAGCAGGAGGCGGTGGCGTGCGGGGCGAGGAGGTGGCCTAGGCTGCGCGATTTGTGCTGTGGGTGCGGGCCGCTTGCAGGGGCCTGTTTAACTCATACTTACCTGGCAGGGGAGATACCTTGATCAAGAAGGAGGTTCACCCAGGGCGAGGCTCGGCCATTGCACTCCGGCTGTGCTGACCTCTGCGAATTCCCCAAATGTGGGAATCTCGACTGCATAATTTCTGGTAGTGGGGGACTGCGTTTGCGCTCTCCCCTGATGTGCTTGGTCCAAAATCAGATACGGGAGGGTTAGGACACCACGAGCTGCGTGGCTGCGGAAGGATCCCGGTTCGACAGGAGTGGACGCCGCTGCTGGTTCTCGCTGGCTTTTAGTTAGGGGTCCGGAGAAGCATCTCAAGCTAGTTCCACTACTCCTTCCGGACGTTCATTCCCTTTTCAAAGTCAGTCGTTTTGCTGTAGTCTGCGTTCTTTAGGCTGATTATCGAGGTTAGCCTTTATTTGGTCATGGGGGGCCTCGGTACTGTATGCTGAGTCTAAAGACAGTTTCACCCGTTTTCTGATTGCTCGGTTCTGTACCAGTGCAGACATGTCAAACAGTGAATGGCTGTACCTCTATTGTATCCGTGCTCAATGAATGAAATCGGTAACAAATGAATATATGTCTAATTATACGAAAAACGAGTGGTTTATCGACTCATCTTCATTTGCAGATTTAGAGGCAGCTTCGATATTCGTTTTACAGACGGGTTTTTTTTTTTGAATATGGGTCACACACATGCCACAGCAACAAAACATCTCTAGAGATGAGGCTATAGATCACCTTTCCATCCTGCAGGTTTTCCTCCCAAAGCCTACGGCACCAACGGCGACCCCTGCTGGCCGGGAGAGCAAAAGCTTACAGCACCTGGTATTCCCAGGCAGTCTCCCATCCAAGTACTAACCAGGCCCGACGCTGCTTAGCTTCCGAGATCAGACGAGATCGGGCGTGTTCAGGGTGGTGTGGCCGTAAGCGAAAGCCCCAGCGCCTGACTCGCTACTTGAAGCTGTGTGTGGCGGGGGTTCCGTGCCCCCCGAGCGGGACTGAAGGATCGTTCGTGTGCAACTCTTTGGAAAGGAGCTGCTTTCCAAATCGCATTGCGTGCCTGGATGTTGGCGAATGCGCTCCCTTGTGTTGGCTCGTCCCGCACTGGAGGAGGACAAACAATCTGCACGGAGGAGCACCAGGCAAGTCTTCACCAGACAAAAACCTCCAGTGCACAGCACTCTGGAAACATTTCGGGGCTTTCGCGTGTTTATTTCAGCACGTAAAGCGCACCGGTCCAACACGTCGGCCGGGCGCGCGGCGCCTCCGCCCTCTTGTGGCCTTGCGGCGTCAGAGCAAGAGGCTCCTTCTCGCTGCCCTTCCGCTGTGTTGCAGGGCCCCAAGAGGGAACCCGGAGCGCGCACTTTGTGGGGGGCGGGGGACCGCGTTCGCGCTCTGCCCCCGGTCTCTTGCGCGAGTACTAAATCTCACGGACAGGGGGGCCTCGTCATTGATTGTTACAGGTGAGACGGGGATTAGGAGGAGACCCCGACTGATGTGTAAAGGGGAGCACTAACACCAGAGGGACACCCCCGGCGTCTCTTTTTGAGAGACGCCCTGGGGTTTCCTAATGGCCAAGGAGGGTCGGGACCTCGGTTTGACGCCTCCCCCGAAGGACGGCGCCTGTTTGTGCAGCAGAGTGTCGCCATCAGGAGGCTGGGGCGTAAGAGAGCCACACAGCCCGCAGGGTGAGCGCTCCCTACTGGTCCCAGTCACACCTCTTGCAGGAGCAGCAGCAACCGGAGCTTTTCCGGGGTGGAATCTCCCATCCGGGTGCCGGCCAGGCTCACACCTGCTGGGCTGCCCCGGGAGTGAGCCCAGTCGAGAGTCGCAGGGCCAGATCTAGTCACCGGGGAGAAACGATACAAGTGAAGGATTGCTCGGCTCTCGGCACTTGAAAAGACCGACAAATGTCTCGTTCCCGCCGGAGCTGAATGTACCCGCATGTGTGGTGTCGTCTTCTTCCCCCGCCCCGCTGTGTTTGCTGTATTGTCTCTGAAGCCGGCCCCCCCGAGACGAGACGGGCTGTTCCTGTGCCCCAATTAACACTTTACAGGTGCCATTCCCCGGCATTGTGGCCATTGTCGGTGCTCACACGCGATAAGATAAGGCGGAGGAGAGCGGGGCATGCCCAGCGGCAGACATTCAAGGAGGGGGCAGTGCGAGGTGAGGTGAGGTGCGACACGCCGGAGCCCCGACGCAGCTAATGCGGAGCACTTGTTGGACTGGCATCGAAAGGACGTGTGCGCACGGAGCGAGCCTTCCCTGCGGCGGAGCGCGGGAACTTTCTCCCCCCCTCCCGCTGCAGGAGTTGTGTGCGCTGCAGCGGTGCCGAGAGAAAAGCACAGAAGGCAGCAGGCTCTGGAGAGCAGGTAAGAGACGGAGCCTTGTGGGCAGGCGAGCAGGCCCGTTTTTTGGAAATTGCTGAAAAGGTTTGTTCGGTGTGTGGCAGGCGCACGTCGCGAGCTTGCGTGGCGATCTGCCGGTCTGGAGTTATGCAAATGAGGCCGAATTGCATCCCGGGACATGCTGCGAATGCACAACGGCGACTGCAGATGTGTAAGAAACGGCGCGCTCGTTTTCTCGTTTTGCCCACACTTTTGAGTGTTAGTGTGGCGTGTGAGTGTGCGAAAGAGTGGGCCCAGCAGGAGGCGGTGGCGTGCGGGGCGAGGAGGTGGCCTAGGCTGCGCGATTTGTGCTGTGGGTGCGGGCCGCTTGCAGGGGCCTGTACAACTCATACTTACCTGGCAGGGGAGATATCTTGATCAAGAAGGAGATTCAACCAGGGCGAGGCTCGGCCATTGCACTCCGGCTGTGCTGACCCCTGCGAATTCCCCAAATGTGGGAATCTCGACTGCATAATTTCTGGTAGTGGGGGACTGCGTTCGCGCTCTCCCCTGATGTGCTTGGTCCAAAATCAGATACGGGAGGGTTAGGACACCACGAGCTGCGTGGCTGCGGAAGGATCCCGGTTCAACAGGAGTTGACGCCGCTGCTGGTTCTCGCTGGCTTTTAGTTAGGGGTCCGGAGAAGCATCTCAAGCTAGTTCCACTACTCCTTCCGGACGTTCATTCCCTTTTCAAAGTCAGTCGTTTTGCTGTAGTCTGCGTTCTTTAGGCTGATTATCGAGGTTAGCCTTTATTTGGTCATGGGGGGCCTCGGTACTGTATGCTGAGTCTAAAGACAGTTTCACCCGTTTTCTGATTGCTCGGTTCTGTACCAGTGCAGACATGTCAAACAGTGAATGGCTGTACCTCTATTGTATCCGTGCTCAATGAATGAAATCGGTAACAAATGAATATATGTCTAGTTATACGAAAAACGAGTGGTTTATCGACTCATCTTCATTTGCAGATTTAGAGGCAGCTTCGATATTCGTTTTACAGACGGGTTTTTTTTTTTTGAATATGGGTCACACACATGCCACAGCAACAAAACATCTCTAGAGATGAGGCTATAGATCACCTTTCCATCCTGCAGGTTTTCCTCCCAAAGCCTACGGCACCAACGGCGACCCCTGCTGGCCGGGAGAGCAAGAGCTTATAGCACCTGGTATTCCCAGGCGGTCTCCCATCCAAGTACTAACCAGGCCCGACCCTGCTTAGCTTCCAAGATCAGACGAGATCGGGCGTGTTCAGGGTGGTGTGGCCGTAAGCGAAAGCCCTGGCGCCTGACTCGCTACTTGAAGCTGTGTGTGGCGGGGGCTCCGTGCCCCCCGAGCGGGACTGAAGGATCGTTCGTGTGCAACTCTTTGGAAAGGAGCTGCTTTCCAAATCGCATTGCGTGCCTGGATGTTGGCGAATGCGCTCCCTTGTGTTGGCTCGTCCCGCACTGGAGGAGGACAAAGAATCTGCACGGAGGAGCACCAGGCAAGTCTTCAGTGCACAGCACTCTGGAAACATTTCGGGGCTGTCGCGTGTTTATTTCAGCACGTAAAGCGCACCGGTCCAACACTTCGGCCGGGCGCGCGGCGCCTCCGCCCTCTTGCTGCCCCTGCAGCTGCTTCACTTTTCCCTTTAGTTGCCATCGATTTTTTTGTAGTGCTATACATATACGATTGAGGTATCTTAGAGTTCTCCTTCGAAGACCCAGCACTCTCTTTTCTTTTCCCAGTGTTACTCATATCGGACTTTTTAAACCTAAAAAAAAATCGTTTTTTTTCTTTCAATTATAACTGAAGTTTAAACAACTAGTGTTAAGTCCTTATTTTTCTGTAGTCAAAAAAAGCAAAAATTAACATTCAGGTCATGAAAAACTCAAAAAAACTCCCCAACCACTAAACTTTACCTCCCACCTGAGCGCCATCTTGAACGCCCCTACCACCAGAGAATGCTCACGATTTCGGAAGCTGTCTCCGGGACGTGCTGATTCCACACATCCTGAATAAATCATGATATTGTTAGTTGCTGTAGCTAGACGTTCAAATGAGTTTCATGGCCAGATGGACTGTTTCCTCCAGCGGTATAATATTGCAGTGAGACAGCACGATGCCTGCAAGACTATGTCACGCTAAACGCCACAGATTGTGTTTGTCCGTTCGTGTCAGTCGTCCCGCAGCCACGGGAAGTGGGACACAAACATGCTGCAATGCTTTCAAGACGTTAGGATTTGTTTGTGCAACATCCAAGAGGAGTACTTGTGGCTTGAATGTGAACTGTACGTGCCCGCCCCCTTTCCTCTGTAGTGCATGAGTTCCTCCCGGCATGCCCTTCGTCATTGTTCTGTCATCTTGTATTTAAAGGGTTGTATTTCTGCTGCTGAAAATAAGCAACGGTTTTCTCACAACGCCCTTTGTTCCCAACGGAGCCCTTGTCTGTCATGAAATTCTTCAAAACCTCAAGCTAGAAGAAGAAGAAGACGACAAATATGAAGCGTTATAGCAACGACATGCCATGACACGATCGATAACGATTTCCATAGGATCCCCGCGGTTGCCTGGCAACTGTCAGCTTTGCGCAGTGGCAGTATCGTAGCCTGTGAGGTTTAGCCGAGGCGCGATTCTTGCTAGTTGAAAACTTTTCCCAATACCCCGCTTCCGCCGGTTTGCAATACAATCGGCGAAAGCAATTTTTGACAGTCTCGTCAGAGACTGAGCAAGGTGTTTAAAGACAGATTTGGTCACGGTGATATCATGGTAGAAAGAAACGAACTTGTTACGTGTCAACAGAAACGCTCTTTAGCTCTTTCAGCTTTATGCAGAGAACAGCGTCTGTCGAGATTACTTTTGTGTCAGCGCGAAACGCCGTGTGCTTGTCAGTATGATTTCATATTGCTCGTAGCGGCGCCTGGCTTTTGTCTGTCAAACGTTAGGTTGCGCTTCTTCATGCTGCATCGTCGGCATGAGTGGAGCATTTTAAACGTCTGTACTTACTGCGCCCCATAAGAAATCGTTTGTCCCCATTCAAAAGAGATTGTGCGATGTCCTGCAGCGTTCGCAAAGCAAACCTTTGACAGTTTGAAAAGAGGAATTTATTCTGCTTCCTGTGCGTGCAGTAGTTACAAAGTTGAACGTCTTTACACGATCTGCTGCAGTTTTCAGTGGGTGGGCTTTGTCAAATGGCTTGGAAAAACGCACTGTGTTTCTGCTCGGGAAACATCATGAGCAGTGTCCTGCATGTTTTCTGTGTATAGCTGTCTTTTAACGCATACAGAATTCATTCGAAATCATTGATTTCTCCAATTAACAAGGGTCTCTTTTTGAACCTGCCAGAAGCATTCTTTCAATGTAACAGATTTACTCCGGGGAAGGGCAGCATGACATTGAGAGTAGCTCAAGCTTTCAGCACCTTTATCTGACTGCATGTATGCAGACACTGCTCAGAATCCCCTGTAAGATTCTCCTTCAATTCCGTTTTGCAGTGCTTTAGCTCTTTCAAAAGGCTTCGCTTTGCTAGTCACAATCCAAGGCTCATGACAGCATTTGAAAACATTCGTAACTGCGTTGGCCGGGAATCGAACCTGGGTTAACTGCTTTGAAGGCAGCTATGCGCAACACTGGCTCGCTCCAGAATAAATCTCACGTCGAGGGCATATTTTTTTCCATTTTACCGTGAGTCGGGCTCAGCTGCACAGAGGAGAGAGCAGAGCAATGAGGTCACGGGGACAGGGGAGTCACACGCTGGCGGTTTGAATACGCGGAAGATCACTGAGGGATCCACAGTATATGGACTCTCCGTGCGCCATCAGTCCGCACTCCGGACTCTGAATCCTGCCATCCGAGTTAAGATCTCGGCGGAACATGAGGCGCAGTTCCTTCTTAAAACGTAATCTGGTGAGCATTTCTAGAATCGTACTTGTATAGATGCAGCCTTTAATGTGTTGCTAGGTTAAAATTGATGACTTCTTGTATTTCAGTAGGCAACTGCCCTCTTGATTTCGGATTTAATTTCTTTATTACAGGGGCGCTTTTATGAAGACAGAGTCATGTTCAGGTACTTTGCTTGATGGAGGAAGCTCATTTCGGACTCTGTGATCTGCTCACCTGGAAAGGTCTGCTATACTACTACAAGAGAGAAGTAGAGTCTGGAAGAAGGGACAATTTTATGATGCTTTGGAAGATAATGTTTTTTTTTCTTATACTGAAAATGAAAGGTAGTTGTTTCTATATGGACTCAGTCTTTGGAATTTGTATATATATATTTCAGTGATCCCTCAGCCATTCCTTCTGTATTGTAATTCAATTTCTCTTTTAAAATTCCTTCCCCACTTCTAGGACCTGCAGTTGCTGAACTCCACAATGGCTTCTATTGGAAAGTCTGTGACTGAGACCAAGTGTTCACTTTTTTATGAAACCATTATTTATTTAGGAGCAATGAGCAATTCTTATATAAATGCAATAAAATCATTATGCTCAAACTATGAGAGAGAAAATTAAGGATAATTTAAGAAATCAGTCTTAGCTTGTTTCTATACACAGATGGTATTATTTATTTTCAAAGGAAACCCGCGAGGATTCCCCTGGTGTGCAAGATGTGCCTGAATACTCTTGATCAGCTTCCTGCTCACTTGAAGAGGGCGTGTATGAAGCACGCCACGGCAGAAAACATCAGGATGGCCTCTCAACAGGCGAGGGAGGACATGATGAATCACCTGAAGAACGGGGTCATCGTGGATTACCACAGAATAGAGATCGTGTCTGGTGAGGCAAACAGGATAGTGGTTGTAAGACTGCTAGAGTCCTTGGGCCTTTTTGTACATGGGAAGCCTGAAGACACATTGGCAAGGTGAGATATTTTTAATCTGTAAGGCTTCTGTAGTTTCTTTTTGAAATCATTGTTACAACATATTATGTAAAAGCATGTTGAAAAGAATCTACCTGCATTCCAGCGGCCCTGAGCAAGAGGCCGCAGTCCAGGAGGAAGAGATGCCAGAGGCTGCTCTAGAAACTGAAACAGAAGCGGATAAGGAAGGGGAAGATGTGAGCTCTGAAGAACTCTATCAGCAGTAAGACTTTTTATTTTTCAGATGTATCTATTTTTTACTAAAATTCTAATTTGTCTTATAGGTATAAAATGTTTAAACCGGTGTTTTATATCCTTACAGGCCCTGAGTAGTTAAAAAGTATCAGCAGGCCGGAAGAGAGTGGCCCAAGCTGGACTCTATAGAAAGCACTCCCTGGATGCTCCTCTCCTGATTGGATTCAAACAGTACCTTACCAAGGATCTGGGAGTGGCAAATTATTCTCAGGAGGTATTTATTTTTTAAAGGCATTTAAAATTAAGCAATGGTATCTTCATTGTAAATGTTTTTATTTCTTAGCTTAAAATTCACCCATGTGAAATGATGTCAGCCATAAACATCATGACTCTATATTTCCTACCTGAATCTATTCTACTTAAATTATTACATTATACACAATTTGAGTTCATTTTAAAAAGTAAAAGGTAATGAAAGGAATGCATTTTCATAAGAAAGATAATACCGATATGCATGTGATAATCTTCCTTATATCATGTAGTGCATCATTTGGACACTTTGTGGGCTTCAAATACAAAGAAAATCATGTTCTATGGTACAAGATAAATACAAAACTTAAGCTTTTATTTTAATTAGATTTCTTTATAAAGCATAAGCAATCATTTATTACATCGCTTCTTGAATTAAATCTTTTGACAAGAGGTAAGACTTCTGTTACATTTAAACCCATGTTTAGCTGTGTTTTTTAGATTTAACTGAACCAATTTCTGTGTGTGATAATGTCCTTGAATTCTGACAACATCACACTAAATTACATGATATAAAACAGCTAATGTTTCTAGAGATAAAGTTTCTGAGATGCTTCTAATTACTTTTTATTACCAGGGACAGTTTAATTCACCTTGTACAGTACTGTAAGACCAAGATGCTTTTTTTAAAAGTTATTTAACATTTTATAGAACTTTGTCTACTATGGCAACATGATGTGCTTGGTGAAACTTGGAAAAATACTGCTTGGCCACTTATCTTAAGATAAAGATAGGATAAAGGTTTATCTTTTGCACCTACCTGACCCCCAGGGAAGGCCAATGCTTTCTAAGTTGATGGTTCCCTACAGTAGACTGTACTTTAATTTCAAAGGTAATGTATATTGACCCAAATCAGTTTTGGAATCCAATCTACTGACGAGATGGAGCACATCCTTTTTTCAGGATTTTAGCATCATACGTTTGGTATATTTAGTCCCTAATGCTGAAAGAAATGATCATAGAACATTTGGACACTTTGTGGGCTTGAAATACAAAGCAAATCATGTTCTATGGTACAAGATAAATACAAAACGTAAGCTTTTATTTTAATTAGATTTGTTTATAAAGCATAAGCAATCATTTATTACATTAATATATGTGAAAATAACATTTTAGCATCATACGTTTAGTATATTTAGTCCCTAATGCTGAAAGAAATGATCATAGAACATGACATCTAACCTTACCTGCGGTGTTTTTAATCCCTATTGCTCAATGCACGGTGAAAGCATTCCATACATGTGTCTGACAATGAGGAATGGGCCCCTGAGACAGTCATTTGCCTGTTTCACAAATGATCGTATTTTACTAGAGATTCTGTTTGGGATTCAGATGTGCATTCGGACAGCAATCCCTTTCAAGAAATGATACGTTCTGGATGAGGTCAAAGGTGCTGGAACACTGTATCTAGGATGTGTTTGCAGAGACTGTGTGTCTCCTGCTTCAACGCAGTGATAAACAGATGTGCTCCTTTAATTTATTGGTACATGCCCAGGGCAGTAAGCAGTCTGAGGATTTATTTCCAGATGGCATAGAGCAGTGAAGCAGTGAAGTAGTGCAAAACACTGGATCATTATATTATTAGAATCTATTCTACTTAAATTATTACATTATACTCAATTTGAGTTCATTTTAAAAAGTAAAAGGTAATGAAAGGAATGCATTTTCATAAGAAAGATAATACCGATATGCATGTGATAATCTTCCTTATATCATGTAGTGCGTCATTTGGACACTTTGTGGGCTTGAAATACAAAGAAAATCATGTTCTATGGTACAAGATAAATACAAAACGTAAGCTTTTATTTTAATTAGATTTGTTTCTAAAGCATAAGCAATCATTTATTACATTAATATATGTGAAAATAACATTTTAGCATCATATGTTTAGTATATTTAGTCCCTAATGCCGAAAGAAATGATCATTTGTTTAACATGCACGGGTCTGTCTCAAAGGATGCAGTACTCCTGAAGGGTCTCAAACCCTACATTTTGGATGCCTAGCTGTATCCCTCACATGTGGCACCTCAGAATGACTTCTAACCTTACCTGTGGTGTATTCAGTCCCTATTGCTCAATGCACGGTGTACATACTGCATACATGTGTCTTGAGAATGAGGAATGGGCCCCTGAGACAGTCATTTGCCTGTTTCACAAACAGGGACCTGGACCTAGACCTAGACCTGGCCCGTACAGGGCTCAAACCCGCGACCTTGGCGTTATTAGCACCACGCTCTAACCAACTGAGCTAACCAGCCTCACGACAGTGCTCCTCTCTGTGCTGCAAAAAATCAAACTCAGGGAATTTCTTTTGTCCTCCTTTGAATAGAAAACCGTGTAATTCAGTGTACGGGCTTTCTCGTGCAGTTTCATGGTTCTTGTAACCCAAATCCTACACTGGCCTGAAGTGCCCCCCCATTTCACAGCATTTTTCAGCTGATTTAAAATGTACCTAAAGGAGAAGCATTATCGAAGACCATCAATTACCAAGAGCTTTTGTCAAAGGTTTTGGTGGTCATTTTGAATGACCACAGAGCGCTGTGACCTCGGTTTTACATCTCATCCAAAAGACAGCGCCCTTTTACAACACAGCATCTCCGTCACTATACTGGGGCATTGGGACCCGCACAGACCTCAGGGTGAGCGCCCCCCCGCCGGCACCATTAACACCGCTTCCAGCTGGAAGCTTTGTTTTTCCCTGTAGCTCATCCTCATCCAGGTACTGACCTGGCTCACACCTGCTTAGCTTCAGTGGGTTTTCAGTTGCAAGTTGCAAGGGGATGCAAGTGATGGTGCTCGCTGCAAAAGCCACCGCATTGGCCGGGAATCAAACCCGAGCCTCCCGCGTGGCAGGCGAGAATTCTACCACTGAACCACCAATGCTCAGTGCTTCGGCCTTCAAAAAAGACGCTTTTTTGGTGCTCTGTGCAAAACGCGTCGACATCTGCTTCCAGCTGCAAAATGCCATTTGCGGACCCTGAGGAACTTATTTCCAAGGGAGCGAGTACAAGCGATTGGGCGTTTTAAAACCACCAGGAACAGCAAAGAGGCGCGCTTCTTTGCTTGTGCCGAAACACACCGACTGAAGGCGGACAACGTAGTCGGCAGGATTGGAAGCTGTGCGGGGAGACCCCAATGGATTTCTAGTCTATCGCCTTAACCACTCAGCCACGACTACAGCAAGCCCCACCGCCGCTGCGTTCTTGCTACAATCTTACCTGGATCGCGAGGCGCCGGCGGAAGCCTATTTCAAAGTCGTTCTCCGTTTCAAAAAAACATTTCCAAAATACAAGCCTTGCAGACAGACACGCCTCAGAGGACTTAAGGGTGGCTTCATGTCGGAATGATAAAGTCTCCCCGTCCGGACATGAAAATGCCACTTTGTTACACACAAAAAAAGAATCAACAACAGAGAAATGCCCACAAGCATTTGAAAAGCCGCACCACGTCGCACTTGAAATAGCTCTTACATTAGTGGTAGACACAGGAATCGCCTTTTTATTTACGCTCTTACCAACGCGATGGAAAGCAAAACAAAGCAAAGCAGAGCAAAACAAAACGAACAAACGAAAACCCTCACGTCCTGCACTTGCATATAACGCTGTTACGTGCCCAAGCGGTATTGTACGTCATCCTAGCACTACACCCCGGGTCGTACGGTATATGGGAACGAGCACACGCCACGAATCGTCTCGAATCACTCCCTACAGCTGTAAGGCGCCTTGAAGCGTGCACCCCCAACATTCTTCTTTGCGCATCTGTGAAAGGTAAACTCTTGAGCAAACTCTGAACCAGCTCTAAGGAAACTAATCCGATTAGACGTTACTTTGACTCATCCTTTAAGGGACCCTTGTTAATTGGAGAAATCAATGATTTCGAATGAATTCTGTATGCGTTAAAAGACAGCTATACACAGAAAACATGCAGGACACTGCTCATGATGTTTCTCGAGCCGAAACACAGTGCGTTTTTCCAAGCCATTTGACAAAGCCCGCCCACTGAAAACTGCAGCAGATCGTGTAAAGGCGTTCAACTTTGTAACTACTGCACGCACAGGAAGCAGAATAAATTCCTCTTTTCAAACTGTCAAAGGTTTGCTGCAGGACATCGCACAATCTCTTTTGAACGGGGACAAACGATTTCTTATGGGGCGCAGTAAGTACAGACGTTTATAAAGCTCCACTCATGCCGACGATGCAGCATGAAGAAGCGCAACCTAACGTTTGACAGACAAAAGCCGGGCGCCGCTACGAGCAATATGAAATCAAACTGACAGCACACGGCGTTTCGCGCTGACTCAAAAGTGATCTCGACAGACGATGTTCTCTGCATAACGCTGAAAGAGCTAAAGAGCGTTTTTGTTGAGACGTAACCCATTGGGCAAAAGACGTATAATATACGTCTATTAAACGCATATCTTAGACGTCTAAATGTGGTCTACAATTCGTCTAGAATGAAATTCTAATATACGTCTAAAGTTAAACGTCAATTATACGTCTATATTTAGACGTTCATTATACATAAATGGTTGGAGTTCTATTATACGGATAAATTTAGAGGACTATTATACATATATGGTTGGAGTTCCGGATAACTTTAGAGGTCTATTATACGTATATGGTTAGAGGTCTATTATACGTATAACTTTAGAGGTCTATTATACGTATATGGTTAGAGGTCTATTATACGGATAACATTAGAGGTCTATTATACGTATATGGGTAGAGGTCTATTATACATCAAAGATAGATTTTATAGGTGTAGAAACAAGTAAAACAAGCCAATGATTAGGTTTAGAAATGTATTCTGAAAATACACATTCACACCTGAAAAATATGTATTTCAAATTATACATTGTATACAATCAATCAACAATCAACATATGGGCAATAATCATAAAAAACACAACTAGTCTTAAACTTCAGCTACAAATTCTGGAAATATGGCAATATACAGTATAGTAACGGCAAACACAAACTAATTACATTAACACACTAACTCAAAACCACATTTTGATTCAAATATACATTTTAAAATGTACAACTTCTATATTTCCAAGAAAAAAAATATTACAATGAAAGTTAAGACGATTTTTGTCCACTATTTGCAAACCCTGTCTAATTGTCCTAACAGTTAGAACCAAAAACCTAGTATTTTCAGTGTCCAGATCTCCTGGCCCCCTGCCTTGCATATGCATTCTTCAAGTAACACATTGCGTGCTCCTTTATTTCTTTTTCTGTTGATGTAGGGCGGGACTTCAGCACCGCAGCTAGGAGAAAATTATATAATATTACTTCCCAAATTAATGATGATTAATATCTTCTTTAGTATAATCTAAAAAATGAACGGTTTACTAAGCTCAAAGCTGAAATAAATGTATAAAATTTGGCTTGCATCATAGCAGTTGAGCAATAAAGTCTGTCCTAATTAAAGAGTACCCAAAGTTTGAAAGTACAACATAGAATAAGAATAAGAGAAACGGCAAAACGATTTTGTGTCATCTTCCCCATTCACACTATTTTATGTGCCATTTTTTTGCTTATTCACATACTATTTTAATCAAAATAATATTAAGAAAGATCTGTATGTATTCAGATAGTATTATTATTGTTCATACTTACTCGTCAAAAGAGGATTGCTGAGATATTTGCGGATATACTTCTACGTTTGAAAAACGTGTCCAAAATGGTGACCAACGAATACTAGCAATGCATTGTGGTATATAACCGGAAAATATGCTGGGTTCGATATTTTCTCAACGTATGCGTTTATTAATGTTGTCGATATTATGGTTGAAATTTAACATTGATAATACATCGCTGCTATGAGCTGATGTGCAATTTTAACGCATGCAATAAGTAAGGATCGGTCACTGTTGTATGGTATTATATATAATGACATTATGGAATAGGATGGGGACAGGCCTGGCATCACGGGGGGAGGGGGGAATGTCGCCCCTTCAGTTTTGGGCAAAAAGTTTTACCTAACTTAATTTGCACCCTAAAAAAATAGTTGTACTTTGTCAATGGTCAGACAACACTAAATGACACGAACAGTCACTCAGTCTGTTTGATGGGCAGGAGGGCTATCCGTCCAGGAACTGCACATATTATTGAGTGTCAACATTACGATCCTGTTTGCTCAGGTGGACCGATTCCTTGCAGTAGTTTATCATTATACTTAAAATCGTTATATAACTAGGACTAGTTATAGCAGTCTGTGCTTTCTGTTGGTTTTACAACATTTTTTTCTTAACGATTCAGAACGTCCATGTAGCTGCAAAAATGAACGCTTATGGTACTTTTCGCTCCAGGCAGTACAAACCTTGAGAGTGACGAAAAATGTGAAACTGAACTTCATCGCAAATACCAGATTGCTAGTCGTTATCTTCTATCATGAAGCACTAATCAATGGCATAGCTGCGAGATTTCATTTGGGTAGCTGCACCGTACAGCTCCGTTTCAACCGAAATATCACTCCCCCCTCAGAATTTCAGATGCCCCCCTACAGATTTTTCCTCGGGCACCGCGCACTGATGGGGGACTTTTGTCAAGAAAATAAAAATAGAAACTCTTTAGGCACTCAAACATTTTACTGTTTTTTTTCAGGCAGGTGGCAAGACCCCCTCAGCAAAACCCTTGTTTGCCAAGCTGTGGGCATTGATTCGTCGAATATACGTATATTTACGGCGAAATTACGGCTATACGTATATATACGTGGCCTCGACGTATAATCAACGTCGAATTGCAACCTTAAAATCGACGACATGAATAAACGCATATATAACGTCGAAAACACATCTAACACAGTGCCTGAGGCTTTTTACTGTATGTATCGTGTGTGCCGCAACTAGGAGTATACGGCACTCTGCACAGTGTACGAAGTAAATTATTTTCGCAGTAATTAATTTATTATATTTACTATATTTATTATACACGTGTAAATTAATTGCTGCGAAAATAATTTACTTCGTACACTGTGCAGAGTGCCGTATACTCCTAGTTGCGGCACACACGATACATACAGTAAAAAGCCTCAGGCACTGTGTTAGATGTGTTTTCGACGTTATATATGCGTTTGTTAATGTCGTCAATTTTACGGTTGCAATTCGACGTTGATTATACTTCGAGGCGACGTATATATACGTATAGCCGTAATTTCGCCGTAAATATACGTATATTCGACGAATCAATGCCCACTGGGAACAAGCTCGCTTCTTTCTACCATGATGTCACCATGACCAAATCTGTCTTTAAACACCTTGCTCAGTCTCTAACGAGACTGTCAAGAATTGCTTTCGCCGATTGTATTGCAAACCGGCGGAAGCGGGGTATTGGGAAAAGTTTTCAACTAGCAATAATCCCGCCTCGGCTAAACCTCACAGGCTACGATACTGCCACTGCGCAAAGCTGACGGTTGCCAGGCAACCGCGGGGATCCTATGGAAATCGTTATCAATCGTCTCATGGCATGTCGTTGCTGTAACGCTTCATATTTGTCGTCTTCTTCTAGCTTGAGGTTTTGAAGAATTTCATGACAGACAAGGGCTCCGTTGGGAACAAAGAAACCCGTTGATTCTTTTCAGCAGCAGAAATACAACCCTTTAAATACAAGATGACAGAACAATGACGAAGGGCATGCCGGGAGGAACTCATGCACTACAGAGGAAAGGGGGCGGGCACGTACAGTTCACATTCAAGCCACAAGTACTCTTCTCGGATGTTGCACAAACAAATCCTAACGTCTTGAAAGCATTGCGGCATGTTTGTGTCCCACTTCCCGTGGCTGCAGGATGACTGACATGAACGGACAAACACAATCTGTGGCGTTTAGCGTGACATAGTCTTGCAGGCATCGTGCTGTCTCACTGCAATACTATACCGCTGGAGGAAACAGTCCATCTGGCCATGAAACTGATTTGAACGTCTAGCTACAGCAACTAACAATATCATGATTTATTCAGGATGTGTGGAATCAGCACGTCCCGGAGACAGCTTCCGAAATCGTGAGCATTCTCTGGTGGTAGGGGCGTTCAAGATGGCGCTCAGGTGGGAGGTAAAGTTTAGTGGTTGAGGATTTTTTTTGAGTTTTTCATGACCTGAATGTTAATTTTTGCTTTTTTTGACTACAGAAAAATAAGGACTTAACACTACTTGTTTAAACTTCAGTTATAATTGAAAGAAAAAAAAACGATTTTTTTTAGGTTTAAGAATTTCGATATGAGTAACACTGGGAAAAGAAAAGAGAGTGCTGGGTCTTCGAAGGAGAAGTCTAAGAAACCTCAATCGTATATGTATAGCACTACAAGAAAATTGATGGCAACTAAAGGGAAAAGTGAAGCAGCTGGAGGGGACGTGGAAAGAGTGCTGGAGATGCGCTCGTACGCGAGCGTTCGCAGCCCAAGTGAGACTCAGCTGCCAGAGGAAGAGCCGGAGTCCCTGCCCAGCACACCTGTGAAAACCCCGGCAGCCAAGAGAGGAAGGGGCGACCTGACGCTGGAGGAGCTCCAGACCAACATCTTCAACATGATGGCACAGAGCATGGGTGAGCTGAAGGAAATGATTTGATCTAATACAGTCGCAATCGAAAGTCTTAAAAAGTCCATGGACTGTGTGTTTAAAGAGGTTGAAGACTTAAAGAGTGAAGTAAAAGTTCTTAAACAAGTAAATACCAAACAAGAAAAGCATATTAAAGAACTTGAATTGAAAGTGAACGATGTAGATAGATACCGTCGATGATGGAATTTAAAATTATTTGGAGTTAAAGAGGAACGTGATAAGGACCTTGTTGCAATAGTGAAGGGTATCTGTAAAAGGACCCTGCCGGACCAGGAGGACGTAATATCGGCCATTGACTTTGTTCACAGGCTCGGGAGAGCGAACATGTCTGGGCAAGTGCGCCCCAGATCGATTATAATACAGTTCACCAAGAGGACGGCGAGGGACATGCTGTGGCGAGCGGCGAGGGGGAATGAGTATTTGAATGGGAACAAACTGAGGTTTGCAGAGGACCTGTCTGCCGTGGACAGGAGTACCAGGAACCAGCTGTGGCCCCAGGTTGAAGCTGCCAGAAGAGAGGGGAGGAGAGCCTACTTTGTGGGAGCGAGGGCCTTTGTGGACGGGAAGGAGATTTGCTCCCAGTGACTGCTCAGTTAATGATTATGTTTGGTTATATTTGTTATACCAGTATATACTAGTGTTTCTTTAGTGTTAGTTTGGAATGGTGTAGTTAAGTGTTAAGGACTGTTATAGTTCTGGTTCTTTGAAAAACTCAATAGTTTAGACAGTCTTAGAGTTAGTTATTTGCTTTTGTGTATGTCTTTTTCATGAATGCCAGAGGTACTCGAAATGTTGTTAAAAGAAAAACTGTGTGCTGAGTTTTATTTTTTACAGGAAACGCATGCATGTTGAAACTAAAAGTTATAAATAATTGAGAAATATTAAAGCAAGGAAAATATGATACGTGTAAAATATACAATTTGATCACATAATTACTTAATTACCTCTGGTAGTTAAATGCTTTTTTCTGCTGCGTTTTTTTTCTCTTGTACATGACTCTGATCCTCTTGTTGTATTTGTATTTGTAAATTCTATGTTTAATAAAAAAAAAATTAAAAAAAGCATTCTCTGGTGGTGTCCTGCAGGCTTCCTGTGGGTGTGCGTTGGTGGTATAGTGGTGAGCATAGCTGTCTTCCAAGCAGTTGACCCGGGTTCGATTCCCGGCCAACGCAGTGGCGAATGTTTTCAAATGCTGTCATGAGCCTTGGATTGTGACTAGCAAAGCGAAGCCTTTTGAAAGAGCTAAAGCACTGAAAAACGGAATTGAGGGAGAATCTTACAGGGGATTCTGAGCGGTGTCTGCATACACGCAGTCCGATACGGGTGCTGAAAGCTTGAGCTACTCTCAATGTCATGCTGGCTTTCCCCGGAGTAAATCTGTTAGATTGAAAGAATGCTTCTCGCAGGTTCAAAAAGGGACCCTTGTTAATTGGAGAAATCAATGATTTCGAATGAATTCTGTATGCGTTAAAAGACAGCTATACACAGAAAACATGCAGGACACTGCTCATGATGTTTCCCGAGCCGAAACACAGTGCGTTTTTTCAAGCCATCTGACAAAGCCCGCCCACTGAAAACTGCAGCAGATCGTGTAAAGACGTTCAACTTTGTAACTACTGCACGCACAGGAAGCAGAATAAATTCCTCTTTTCAAACTGTCAAAGGTTTGCTTTACGAACGCCGCAGGACATCGCACAATCTCTTTTGAACAGGGACAAACGATTTCTTATGGGGCGCAGTAAGTACTGTTACTGTCACTGCTCGATACCGACGTTGGCCTACTATACCATGTTCAGCCACTGCTAGAAAATGTACGGCTCTAGCACCAGAGCAAACAACAGGAGGGCCGATGTCGAACAGGCACACGTGTCAGACATGGAGAGCGATGAGAATGGGATTCGAACCCATGCCTGCAGAGCACAATGGATTAGCAGTCCATCACCTTAACCACTCAGCCACCTTGTCGACGAAACTGGGCTGTCCGGACATGGGTTGGCGCGCTCCAGATGATCTTTTTCTTTTTTTCCCCACGTACTCGAGGGTCATTTTCCTGTTCCACATGTGATTTCAACATTTTCCTTGGGAGATGTCAAGCCAGCAAGCCACTGCTGTGGTTCAGTGGCCAGTGTGGAGTTCAGTGGCCCTGTTGTACACAGAAAGCACATTGAGCTCCTTGGACATGAAAAGTTCCAGATAAAAGCCATTTGTCATCCTTTCTCTTGGTGTCGATGTTGCTATTGTATGTAAAGGTGGCAACTTGCTCAGCGAGCAGGCGGAGCACACACCGAATGCAGATGTGTCTGAGTGGTGTGTCCAAGTGGCTGCAAAAGGACAACACTCCCGGGGCGCCGTGGCTTAGTTGGTTAAAGCGCCTGTCTAGTAAACAGGAGATCCCCGCCTATGGCTAGACTTAATTAAATGCAAGTATTCATTTCCTGTCTTTAACGCGACTTGTTTTTCTTAAAATGGATGCAACTTGCAAAACATGAAATACAAGCCTTGCTAATCAGCGCTAGCGGCTGGCAAAAAAAAGGAGTCAGCTATTTTTTTTTCTTTAACCTTAACCCTGCTAACGGAGAAGAGTTAAACGACCGAGTCTATGCAGCTTAAACGGTGCGCAAGTCGGGTTCTTAGCTGAAAGGGTGGTAAATCACGCTCACCCCAGTCCTTAATCTTTTAAAGAGGATACAAAATTGAACCTAGTCGCCACATCACATACATCCTGTTAAATGATAAAAAGGTAACATCTATCCTCGCTCCAGAGTAAATCTCACGTTGAGGGCATCTTTTTTTTCACTTTACCGTGAGTCGGGCTCGGCTGCACAGAGGAGAGAGCAGAGCAATGAGGTCACAGGGACAGGGGAGTCACACGCTGGCGGATTGAATACGCGGAAGATCACTGAGGGATCCACAGTATGTGGACCCTCCGTTCGCCATCAGTCCACACTCCGGACTCTGAATCCTGCCATCCGAGTTAAGATCTCGGCGGAACCTGAGGCGCAGTTCCTTCTTAAAACGTAATCTGGTGAGCATTTCTAGAATCGCACTTGTATAGATGCAGCCTTTAATGTGTTGCTAGGTTAAAATTGATGACTTCTTGTATTTCAGTAGGCAACTGCCCTCTTGATTTTGGATTTAATTTCTTTATTACAGGGGCGCTTTTATGAAGACAGAGTCATGTTCAGGTACTTTGCTTGATGGAGGAAGCTCATTTCGGACTCTGTGATCTGCTCACCTGGAAAGGTCTGCTGTACTACTACAAGAGAGAAGTAGGGTCTGGAAGAAGGGACAATTTTATGATGCTTTGGAAGATAGTTTTTTTTTCTTATACTGAAAATGAAAAGTAGTTGTTTCTATATGGACTCAGTCTTTGGAATTTGTATATTTATACATTTCAGTGAACCCTCAGCCATTCCTTCTGTATTGTAATTCAATTTCTCTTTTGAAATTCCTTCCCCACTTCTAGGACCTGCAGTTGCTGAACTCCACAATGGCTTCTATTGGAAAGTCTGTGACTGAGACCATTATTTATTTAGGAGCAATGAGCAATTCTTATATAAATGCAATAAAATCATTATGCTCAAACTATGAGAGAGAATTTTAAGGATAATTTAAGAAATCAGTCTTAGCTTGTTTCTATACACAGATGGTATTATTTATTTTCAAAGGAAACCCGCGAGGATTCCCCTGGTGTGCAAGATGTGCCTGAATACTTTTGATCAGCTTCCTGCTCACTTCAAGAGGGCGTGTATGAAGCACGCCACGGCAGAAGAGATCAGGTGGCCTCTCAACAGGCGAGGGAGGACATGATGAATCACCTGAAGAATGGGGTCATCGTGGATTACCACAGAATAGAGATCAAAGGACACTTTGTGGGCTTGAAATACAAAGAAAATCATGTTCTATGGGACAAGATAAATACAAAACTTAAGCTTTTATTTTAATTAGATTTATTTATAAAGCATAAGCAATCATTTATTACATTAATATATGTGAAAATAACATTTTAGTATCATACGTTTAGTATATTTAGTCCCTAATGCTGAAAGAAATGATCATAGAACATGACATCTAACCTTACCTGCTGTGTTTTTAATCCCTATTGCTCAATGCACGGTGAAAGCATTGCATACATATGTCTGACAATGAGGAATGGGCCCCTGAGACAGTCATTTGCCTGTTTCACAAATGATCGTATTTTACTAGAGATTCTGTTTGGGATTCAGATGTGCATTCGGACAGCAATCCCTTTCAAGAAATGATACGTTCTGGATGAGGTCAAAGGTTCTGGAACACTGTATCTAGGATGTGTTTGCAGAGACTGTGTGTCTCCTGCTTCAATGCAGTGAGAAATAGATGTGCTCCTGTAATTCATTGGTACATGCCCAGGGCAGTAAGCAGTCTGAGGATTTATTTCCAGACGGCATAGAGCAGTGAAGCAGTGAAGTAGTGCAACACACTGGATCATTATATTATTAGAATCTATTCTACTTAAATTATTACATTATACACAATTTGAGTTCATTTTAAAAAGTAAAAGGTAATGAAAGGAATGCATTTTCGTAAGAAAGATAATACCGATATGCATGTGATAATCTTCCTTATATCATGTAGTGCGTCATTTGGACACTTTGTGGGATTGAAATACAAAGAAAATCATGTTCTATGGTACAAGATAAATACAAAACTTAAGCTTTTATTTTAATTAGATTTGTTTATAAAGCATAAGCAATCATTTATTATATTAATATATGTGTGTAGCGGCGAGGCTTATTAATAAGGCAGAATTAAGTGTTCTGAGCCTTCCCAAATGAGGCCCCATTTCTCTGTTCATCTCTGTGGTGCAGCCACAGAGAGACTATTCATGCAGGGTGATTTAAGGTCCTAGGACAGCTCCCAAAGGGGGATGCACTTAGCTAAGCCTGGCTATCATGATCAATGGTCATCCATTGGCGCCTATCTGTCTAGGGAGTGCCAGTTGGACATCTGGACTGCATTACTAAGTGTCAGGACTAAGTGACTCATATCTCACCTTGATCAATCAATCAGGGACTGGTAGGGCCGAGTAACCCACGTGGGACTCTGATGCCCATGGAACTTTCAGCCAATCAATGAGCTGAAGTTCCTCCAGGTAAAAACAGGCAACACAGAGAGCCTGTGAGATTCAGTAAGATTCAGAAGGGAGGATTCAGAGGATTCTGTGGACAATTCTAAAGGGAATTCAAAGGAGAATTCCAGGGCAGGGCGGCCCAGGAGCAGAAGGCTCCCAAGGGCAGGACATTCTCGCAGCGCGCCTCCTGACCATCCTGAGACTCAGCCCGGACAACCACGGAACGGCCAGTGTGTCCGAGTGCCAGAACTTTCCTTTGTTCTAAGAGTCTAGAGCGGAGGTTGCCAGAGAATAACCAGAGGATCCACCCGAGGTTAGCACCAGCAGCAGGCCTCGTGAACAGGTCGGAACTGTGGACAGCTGAATCACTATTCAGAACTAGCTCTTCATCAGAAACGAACCGGTCCTCTTCCTGACTTGCTGGGACCCACAGTCATCTTTTCTCCTGTGCACAAACTTTGCTAGTTAAAGCCAACACTAACTAGCCGGTCAGTGAGCATCAGCAGCGCAGCGTCGCAAGCCGCACAGCACAGCCTGGCACGGAGCCAGAGAGCGCGGATTGGACAGCAACAGCCTGCAACTGTTTCTTTGTGCCCGCAGGAAGATCTGAATCCCCAAAGATTGGATGAGTATTCAACTTCAATGCATTACAGCTCAAGAATTCAATTGTTATCCCAACCAGTTGATATCAATTTAATTCCTAAGAGTTATGTACTTGTTTGAGTATCTAATGTAGAAGTTATAACCAAGTTCATTAACGAAACGGTCTTAATGAATGATATACTGAACGTATGTCCTCTTGATATGTGTAACACTTCGTAACTGACTGAATATATATCTTTTGTATTCTGATAACCCTCTCGATAAGATCTGTTAGGTTTACATGCATATTTTATGTATTAATAAATGTATCCTCGTGTATTAGTACCTGTGTGTGCGCGTTGTTTGAGTTATGTCGCATGGTTGGATTCTAAAGCCATCAAAAGAATCAACTTTGTGATTTACTGCTACAATTAATAATTGTCTCAGTAAATGCCCAAACCCTACAGAACTGGTGCCTTCAGAGAGCCACTACATTTAATTTTGCTATGGCAACATTACATATTTTGCGTCCCTGAGCCGGTTTTCTTACATTATTTGGCGTCCCTGGGTGGGCGTGGCAAGACTGAAATGAGTCAACCAAGCGGAATAATTCAATATAAAACGCCGCTGGTTTCATACACAACAATATGGTGTGCTGAAAGCCGAAAGAAAAAAAAGTTCCCCTTGCTCTTTAAGCAGTGCTTGATTGTTTTGTGATCTTTTGCGATCTACCGGGTTGATTGCATACTTGATCTTGTGGTTTTCTGTGGTAAAACTGTGATTTCGTACTTAAAAGTAATACTCTTTAAGTTTAACGATGGTTGCTAAAAGGTCTGAATTCGAGTCGCTATTAAGCACTCTCTCTAGCAGCGACAGGTCTGACCACGATCTCTTCCATATCTCCGTCAGCGGAGAAGCTAGAAGGATAAATCTCCATTCTCTGAGAGAGCTAGCGAAGGACATAGAGAGATTTGACCCCGCAGTGTCAGAGAATAATATCGAGAGTTATATTCAGGACCTCAGGTATACCCTGCAGTATCTGCCAAACGCCACAGAACAGGAGAAAGTGTTTCTGGTCAGGAAAACTACCAGCAGAGCTGTACATGAGTGGATGGCTAGGCAGATGAAATAAGTCTGTAATGATTTTGAGAAGCTTTGTCAAGCACTTATTGAAGAATACAGTGCGTTTATTGACCCGACTGCTGCGATAGCCGCCGCTCTTAACATTAAGCACGAGAGAGCAGAGTCCCCTCGCGAATATTACGAGAGACTTAGACGAACTTATTTTGCAGGGCGAAATGATGAGGGTTGCGAAGAGAACACACATTTCAAGGGTTTATTCATTGCGAATCTCCACCCGTCAGTCAGAAAGATGATCTTAATGCATACAGATTCGTGCAGAAAGCCTGGGAGTATGATGTCCAAAGTCGCTCTGAGCAAAAAGCTGTTAAAGTGACTGTGTTTGCCGTCAGAGCCAGCAGGGTTAATTCCCCCCTGCTCGAAGGAGCACAGGCTCCTGAGCTGGCTAAGCCCCGTTCCAAAGCATGCACACAGGACCGCACCCAGCGTCCTAAGTGCCATGAGAACACCGGGGGAGGGAAAGGGCTAGATAAAGCTGAACAAAAGGATTCAGTAGCCGCCCGCCTGGCCAGGCTTGAACAAGCTTTATTAGGACAGGGACAACCGCTCCCCAAGGCTGCCGGAAGCGTGAATGAGCTGATACTCTCCACTGGAGGAGGCGGAGACCCACCCCCTCTCCCTCCCTCAGTCTATCTGATTGAGTGGAAGGGTTCCTGCCTGGATGAATTCAGCCACTCCCAAGTCAGTGCTGACTCCACCCCTGAAGTCACAGAGCAGGCAGTAAAACACAGAGGAAAAGCAAGTAGCTTTTACCTCAAGGCTGCCATGGGAGATGTCTTACACAGTGAGACACTGATTGACACTGAGGTTGAAAGGTGTTTGATGTCACACAGCAAGCTCAAACGGGTTGAAAAAGAAAAGGGCATGCGACTCAGAGAGGAACCTTTGGTGGATCACCAGAAAGGCAAAGTGTGGAAACAGGTCAAGGCTCCTAAGCCTTCTGTACAGAAGGAAAGGGGGGCCAAGAGGCAGACTGTGCTCACACAGTGCCCACCGAACACAGAAGCCTATGTGGAGATTCCTTCTGTTCCCTCTGGACAAGAAATAAAAATATTTCCTTGTTCCCCGGATATACAGGGAAGTCGTGTCCCGGCCAAAGTCCCAACAGCCTCCATGCCACAGGAGCGGTGCTACAAGCAGCCGCCTGATCCACCAGGTAAAGCACACACCTTTTACATCCCTAAAGAGGAGCAGATCTCCCCACCTGGCGATGAAAAGGAGCTTTCCCTGTGCACCCTGGCACCCAAGAGGGGTCAGGAACACCACCCTGCAGTGGTGGAAGGGATCCAGATGGCAGGAGAGCAGGTTGGTGATGTAGCCCTCACCCTTAGCCCTGAGAGGTCCTCTATTAGTGAGGATCTGCTTGAGCAGCTGTCACAGGGCCACCGCCAGGTGCCCCTGGTGCAACATTCACAGGTTAGACAGGAGGCCCAGCTGGACGCTGAGACTACTGCACTGTGGACACACCTGATCCCAGATGCCGATTCCCTCTGCTGTGACCCAGGGAACCTGCAGTCAGGTAACATTATTTCTCACAACTACCAGGTAGTGAGTGAGACTGACCTGATTGTTCCTGCCTCAACGGCAGGGTTGCCAACACACCCAGTCCCCCAGAAGGGACAGGGAATGAAAGCCGAGCCGGTTTTCTTACAGCCACCAGCTCAGTCTGTCAGTCTGAGTCTGACCAACAGTGGTTCAGCCAGACTGGAGCTGGATGGTCAAGTCACCCGCCTGCCAGTGCAGGACATCGCAAAGAGGGGTGTCAGAATCCCCGCCTGCACTGACATGGGCCTGGTGAGTGATAGTAAGTTCAAAGACAGTGAACTAGCTATCCCAGTACTGGGGCAGCTCCCCGAACCCCTAGCACGGGAAGGGGGGAGCGAGCAGGTGTCCTACACCCACGCCCAGCGAACGATTGTAAACATGCCGATAGAGGGATTCCTCAATCAGGAAGTGTGCAGGGTGGACCTGAACAGTGAGAATGGGGTAACAATCCCAGATCACTCAGGTGCTCCAGATGACCACTCAGCCGAGGGTCAGGCATGCTCCACCGCTGCACCGCCCCCTGCAGGGTTCCTAGAGCACAGGCATGAACAAATCGAAAAAGCAGATGCCCTGGAAAAGGAGGAGCAGCATCAGCAGCTGCGTCAGATCTCCCCATATTTCCAGGATGTTGGTGCCCAAGATGCCACAGGGCATACTGAGAAAGACACCATGTACACGCTGCGCCAGCTTAGAAAGGCGACAGTCATTCAGAAGGAGATGACTGGGATCAGCCACCCGAAAAGACTTTTGGGAGGACTGATTGCTGTTGCACGTTTGCTTTTTTCTGGTAGGTTTGTGTGCTACTGGCACTCTCACCCTGACTGCCCCAAGAAGGCAGGGGTCAGAGATGCCGGAGGGTAGTGACAGACTGTATCGACAGCAGCAAAAGTTGGAAAGGGAAAACCCTACAGGCAATTTCCTATGCAACAGGGTTAAACCTTATTCCCCAACCAGTGGACATGATTGTTGGTGTTATACAGTGGGTTTATGCTTGTGTGCAACAGGCCAGAATGTTGACACAAGACCTATTAAGGGAGCTTAGTGTCACTGTAGCCAGTCTAACCACGGCACGATTCCCAACCCACTTGATTCCACTCTTCTCAGTAGAGGAGTATGTGACATTAACCCCATCGCTCATAGCTCACCCAGAAGGCAATCCAAGATTGAATTTGGTTCCAAATCTTGAGATGGGTATGGCTACCAAAGCTATCCATTGGCTGTGTCTAAACGATTCACCAATGAAGGGTGTAAAGCTACTAACGAGCAGAGGGAGGTTAATGAACCCCATGAAGAGCAGGTAGGAAGTAAATGGCTGGTCAGCACACCACATTTAACTGACACTATGACTTGTGACAGGCATGATACAGCTACCACAATGCAGCTACCTAATCAAACAGTTTTCCTGCAAGTTCCTGAGGAGGCCATAGTACAGCATGGTAACTTAACACTGTACGGTCTGGAACCAGACAACATAAGACCAAACTTGAGGTCATGGATGCCTTCAGGTGCCACACTATTGAATTGGATAGAAATCCAAGAAACAGTAAGCCCTGAAGAGGTACAGGTAGTTAGTTTGCTTTAATGGAACAAACCTCCAAACCACCCTAGCAGATACCCAACACAGGTGTTGTGGTTTATCGCGGGGCTGGGAACAGGAACTGGTTACATTTTAACACTGCTGCTGGGAAGCTGGATCATGACTGACAGTGTACTCTGAATGCTGTACTCTTGCATCAAAATGTAATCTGGGTAGCATGAATGAGTCAAAGGTAGCATGTCAAAAGAAAGGAAGTGATTTCTCCCCAAATATCTACTACAGAGGTATCAGATATTGACAGTGAACTTCCTGATGTGTAATTCCTAGACCTAGATAATGTCTCCTACCGTGTTTATACATACTCCAGATGTTATTCATCCTGTTTGTATCCAACACTGGTTCCGGTATGAATTCTCGAGGAGTAATGTGGACATTTAAGATTAATGTTCTAATGGCAAGGGACATCACTTAACTCTGTTTTGTTTTGAAGGCAACAACGCCTCAGGACCTCGTGACCTTCAAAAAGGGGGGATATGTAGCGGCGAGGCTTATTAATAAGGCAGAATTAAGTGTTCTGAGCCTTCCCAAATGAGGCCCCATTTCTCTGTTCATCTCTGTGGTGCAGCCACAGAGAAACTGTTCTGCAGGGTGATTTAAGGTCCTAGGACAGCTCCCAAAGGGGGATGCACTTAGCTAAGCCTGGCTATCATGATCAATGGTCATCCATTGGCGCCTATCTGTCTAGGGAGTGCCAGTTGGACATCTGGACTGCATTACTAAGTGTCAGGACTAAGTGACTCATATCTCACCTTGATCAATCAATCAGGGACTGGTAGGGCCGAGTAACCCACGTGGGACTCTGGTGCCTATGGAACTTTCAGCCAATCAATGAGCTGTTCCTCCAGGTAAAAACAGGCAACACAGAGAGCCTGTGAGATTCAGTAAGATTCAGAAGGGAGGATTCAGAGGATTCTGTGGACAATTCTAAAGGGAATTCAAAGGAGAATTCCAGGGCAGGACGGCCCAGGAGCAGAAGGCTCCCAAGGGCAGGACATTCTCGCAGCGCGCCTCCTGACCATCCTGAGACTCAGCCCGGACAACCACGGAACGGCCAGTGTGTCCGAGTGCCAGAACTTTCCTTTGTTCTAAGAGTCTAGAGCGGAGGTTGCCAGAGAATAACCAGAGGATCCACCCGAGGTTAGCACCAGCAGCAGGCCTTGTGAACAGGTCGGAACTGTGGACAGCTGAATCACTATTCAGAACTAGCTCTTCATCAGAAACGAACCGGTCCTCTTCCTGACTTGCTGGGACCCACAGTCATCTTTTCTCCTGTGCACAAACTTTGCTAGTTAAAGCCCACAGTGAGCATCAGCAGCGCAGCGTCGCAAGCCGCACAGCACAGCCTGGCACGGAGCCAGAGAGCGCGGATTGGACAGCAACAGCCTGCAACTGTTTCTTTGTGCCCGCAGGAAGATCTGAATCCACAAAGATTGGATGAGTATTCAACTTCAATGCATTACAGCTCGAGAATTCAATTGTTATCCCAACCAGTTGATATCAATTTAATTCCTAAGAGTTATGTACTTGTTTGAGTATCTAATGTAGAAGTTATAACCAAGTTCATTAACGAAACGGTCTTAATGAATGATATACTGAACGTATGTCCTCTTGATATGTGTAACACTTCGTAACTGACTGAATATATATCTTTTGTATTCTGATAACCCTCTCGATAAGATCTGTTAGGTTTACATGCATATTTTATGTATTAATAAATGTATCCTCGTGTATTAGTACCTGTGTGTGCGCGTTGTTTGAGTTATGTCACATGGTTGGATTCTAAAGCCATCAAAAGAATCAACTTTGTGATTTACTGCTACAATTAATAATTGTCTCAGTAAATGCCCAAACCCTACAGAACTGGTGCCTTCAGAGAGCCACTACATTTAATTTTGCTATGGCAACATTACATATTTGGCGTCCCTGAGCCGGTTTTCTTACATGTGAAAATAACATTTTAGCATCATATTATTACATACAGGTCTCTAGCTTCAACACAGTGATATATATATATACTCAGTGATTTATTGGTACATGCCCAGGTCAATAATCAGAATGAGGATTTATTTCCAGACGGGCTACAGGTAGTGTTGTGAAATACTTCAACACACTGGATCGCAGATTTAGACCCCCTGCACTCTTACTCCTTAAAAACCAAAGAAATGAAGATATGTAGCAATCACATTGCAACAGGGCTGACAGTGACTTAATGCTTATACTAGTGGACTTCTGGTACCTTTAGGGTACGGTGTTCCCTGAAGGGCTCTCAAACCCCGCATTTCAGATGCCTAGCTGTTTCGCTGATGTGTTGCACCTCAGAATCACTTTTAAACCTTACCTCTGGTATCTTTAATCCCTATTGCTCAACGCATGGTGAAAGTATTGCATAAATGTGTCTGAAAATGAGCAATGGGCACCTGAGAGACTCATTTGCCTGTTTCACAAATGATCATATTTGACTAGAGATTCTGTTTGGGATTCAGTTGTGCATTCTGACAGCAATCGCTTTCAAAAAACGATACATTCTGGATGAGGTCAAGGTGCAGGAACACTGTATTTAGGATGTGTTTGCACTTATTCTGTGTCTCTAGCTTCAACACAGCGATATATGTATATGCTCACTGATTTTTTGGTACATGCCCAGGGCAATAATCATTATGAGGATTTATTTCCTGATGTGCTAGGGGTAGTGTTGTGAAATACTTCAACACACTGGATCGCAGGTTTAAACCGCCTGCACTCTTACTCCTTAAAAACCAACAAATGCAGATATGTAGCAATCATATTGTAGCAGACACTCATTTGCCTGTTTCACAAATGATCATATTTTACTAGAGATTCTGTTTGGGATCCGGATGTGCATTCTGACAGCAATCTCCTAATCGCGGCTTTGCCCTTCTTGCCTCTTTGGACAATATCTCCATCTTGTGGTCGTTGTTGGTAATGTCTAGACAACATCTCCATCTTGTGGTCGTTGTTGGTAATGTCTTCTTTTGCCCTTTTTTATTTTAATTCTCTATTAGTTGATTCTAGAATCAATACAATGGAGATGAAAACATCAGTTTTATAGCAGACAATATGACATTATTTATAGTCCAATTAGAAACTTATTACCCTGTTTTTAACATAATAACAAATTAAAATTGATTAAAACTAAGTTTGGAACACCAGGGAACATAACAAATGATTTTTAGGAAAACCATGAGGTTCTCTGTGTCCAATGCCTGCAAGGGGAGAAAGCTAGAATCCTTTGATTTTTTCAAAATTTGAAAATAAACATCATATAACAACAGCTTTCATTCCTAGGAGTGAAAAATAACCATTTTTGAAGACATAGTAGTTTCTAAAACACTACAATAAAGTTAAAAACATCAGTTTTATATTACATTATTTTTAGTGAAATTAGTCATTTTTTGCACTATTTTTAATAAAATATCTAATTAAAAGTGATTAAAATTAAGTTTGGAACAACAAGGAACACAAAAAAAAAAGATTTTTAGGAAAACCATGAGGTCCTCTGTGCCCGATGCCTGCAAGGGGAGAAAGCTAGAATCCTAAAAAAAAGTTATCAATTCTAGAGCCTAAGAGGAAAACAAGACAAATGTATATCTCCAAGTAATTTTATGTGCTTCAGAAGAGCCCAGGAAAGTTTTTTGCATACATGAAACCACGCCCGTTTGCACATAAGCAGACATGGTTGCACACACGACTGCATGAAAGCACACGTGCATGCGAAGTCATCCTGTTGAGCATTTGAAAAGCCGCACCACGCCGCACTTGAAATAGCTCTTACATTAGTGGTAGACGCAGGAATCGCCTTTTTATTTACGCTCTTACCAACGCGATGGAAAGCAAAACAAAGCAAAGCAGAGCAAAACAAAACGAACAAACGAAAACCCTCACGTCCCGCACTTGCATATAACGCCGTTACGTGCCCAAGCGGTATTGTACGTCATCCTAGCACTGCACCCCGGGGCGTAAGGTATATGGGAACGAGCACACGCCACGAATCGTCTCGAATCACTCCCTACAGCTGTAAGGCGCCTTGAAGCCTGCACCCCCAACATTCTTCTTTGCGCATCTGTGAAAGGTAAACTCTTGAGCAAACTCTGAACCAGCTCTAAGGAAACTAATCTGATTAGACGTTACTTTGACTCATCTTTTTACTCTCAGTGCTGGATTGCTCAAACTCCAGCTAGGGTTAGGTTTAACATTCCCACACTACTTAGACACTTTGTTTACGCTCAGTGCTGGATTTTGGGAACTTCAGGACGAGTGGGAATTTTCTCCTATCTGTCAATTCTGTTTTGTTTTGGAGACTCTTGGCTGCCTATATTGTACAGTGCAGCGTGAAGGAAACATTTTCCAAAACTGTGTCAGCTCAAAAGTTGTAAGAAAACCTCTCCAGCTGCTTTAACTCTCTTCATTTTTGTCATTTAATGTGACAATCGATGTATAACTGGAGCCTCACATATGCAAATGGTGAGGCTCCAGTTCGACACCACTTTACAGTATATGACAAAAGCATGGCAGACTGTGCCGGACCAGCTGGTAACTTCCGCTTATTTTGACCATATTAAACATTGGAAATCTTCCCACTTGCATTTGTGACACTTGATTTTGGCTCCACCTAAGACACTCTTAAATCTTCAAACACTTTTCTCTTCTCCCGCAACACTCTTGTCTGTCGGCACTGTGTGGCAGCGTTGCAGGACAACCCATCTCACCACGGAAAGGAACCTAACAGCTTTGGTAAGAGAGGAGAAAAAGACATGGCCCGTACGGGGCTCGAACCCGCGACCTTGGCGTTATTAGCACCACGCTCTAACCAACTGAGCTAACCGGCCTCAGGACAGTGCCCCTCTCTGTGCTGCAAAAAATCGAACTCAGGGAATTTCTTTTGTCCTCCTTTGAATAGAAAGCCGTGTAATTCAGTGTATGGGCTTTCTCATGCAGTTTCATGGTTTCACAGCATTATTCAGCTGATTTTAAATGTACCTAAAGGAGAAACATTATTGAAGACCATCAATTACCAAGAGCTTTTGTCAAAGGTTTTGGTGGTCATTTTTAATGACCACAGAGCACTATGACCTCGGTTTTACATCTCATCCAAAAGACAGCACCCTTTTACAACACAGCTTCTCCGTCTGGAGATTGGGACCCGCACAGACCTCAGGGTGAGCGCCTCCCCGCTGGCCCCATTAACACCACTTCCAGCTGGAAGCTTTGTTTTTCCCTGTAGCTCACCCTCATCCAGGTACTGACCTGGCTCACACCTGCTTAGCTTCAGTGGGTTTTCAGTTGCGAGTTGCAAAAGTTGGGATGCAAGTGATGGAGCCGTTCGCTGCAAAAGCCACTGCATTGGCCAGGAATCGAAACCAAGCCTCCTGCGTGGCAGGCGAGAGTTCTAACAATGAACCACCAATGCTCAATGCCTGTACCTTCAAAAAAGACGCTTTTTTGGTGCTGTGTGCAAAAAGCGTCGACATCTACTTCCAGCTGCAAAATGCCATCCGCGGACGCTGTGAATTTATTTATTTAGACACCGCTCAGAATCCCCTGTAAGATTCTCCTTCAATTCCGTTTTGCAGTGCTTTAGCTCTTTCAAAAGGCTTCGCTTTGCTAGTCACAATCCAAGGCTTGTGACAGCATTTGAAAACACTTGCCACTGCGTTGGCTGGGAATCGAACCCGGGTCAACTGCTTGGAAGGTAGCTATGCTCACCACTATACCACCAACACATGCCCGGGGGAGCCCTCCAGGACACCACCAGAGAATGCTCACGATTTCAGAAGCTGTCTCCGGGACGTGCTGATTCCACACATCCTGAATAAATCATGTTATTGTTAGTTGCTGTAGCTAGACGTTCAAATGAGTTTCATGGCCAGATGGACTGTTTCCTCAAGTGGTATAGTATTGCAGTAAGACAGCACGATGCCTGCAAGACTATGTCACGCTAAACGCCACAGATTGTGTTTGTCCGTTCGTGTCAGTCGTCCTGCAGCCACGGGAAGTGGGACACAAACATGCTGCAATGCTTTCAAGACATTAGGATTTGTTTGTGCAACATCCGAGAAGAGTACTTGTGGCTTGAATGTGACTGAGCAAGGTGTTTAAAGACAGAGACTGAAAACTGTTAAAGGATGAGTCAAAGTAACGTCTAATCGGATTAGTTTCCTTAGAGCTGGTTCAGAGTTTGCTCAAGAGCTTACCTTTCACAGATGCGCAAAGAAGAATGTTGGGGGTGCACGCTTCAAGGCGCCTTACAGCTGTAGGGAGTGATTTCAGACGATTCGTGGCGTGTGCTCGTTCCCATATACTGTACGCCCCGGGGTGCAGTGCTAGGATGACGGACAATACCGCTTGGGCACGTAACGGCGTTATATGCAAGTGCAGGACGTGAGGGTTTTGCGTTTGTTCGTTTTGTTTTGCTCTGCTTTGCTTTGTTTTGCTTTCCATCGCGTTGGTAAGAGCGTAAATAAAAAGGCGATTCCTGTGTCGACCACTAATGTAAGAGCTATTTCAAGTGCGCCGTGGTGCGGCTTTTCAAATGCTTAACTGGATGATTTTGCATGCACGCGTGCTTTCATGCAGTCGTGTGAGCAACCATGTCTGCTTACGTGCAAACGGGCGTGGTTTCATGTATGCAAAAAACTTTCCTGGGCTCTTCTGAAGCACATAAAATTATTTGGAGATATACATTTGTCTTATTTTCCTCTTAGGCTCTAGAATTGATAACTTTTTTTTCATTTTTGGCATTTTTCATCATTTTCCAGAAAGTGGTTGCAAGCCCGATATCATGCGAAGAAACTTCAGGATTCGGGGATCAGTCAATGGATTTTCTTCAAAGTTGGATTTTTGCACTCTGTGGACCAAGAGATGTTGTTCTATAATGTTTTTTTTTCAAATTTAAAAATATCATTTTTTCATGGAGCTTTGAATGGGATTGATTCACCCTCCTTTAGCCAGGACAGAGCTCCAGGAGCCTGGGTAGGATTCTAGCTTTCTCCCCTTGCAGGCACCTGGCACAGAAGACAATATTCTTTTCCTTAAAATCTTTTTTTTTGTGTTCCTTGTTGTTCCAAACTTAATTTTAATCACTTTTAATTAGAGATTTTATTAAAAATAGTGCAATAAATGACTAATTTCACAAAAATTAATGTAATATAAAACGGATGTTTTCAACTTTATTGTAGTGTTTTAGAAACTAATATGTCTTCAAAAATGGTTATTTTTCACTCCTATGAATGAAAACTGTTGTTATATGATGTTTTTTTTTTTCAAATCTTAAATGATCATTTTTTCATGGAGCTTTGAAGGGGATGGATTCACCCTCCTTTAGCCAGGACAGAGCTCCAGGAGCCTGGGTAGGTTTCTAGCTTTCTCCCCTTGCAGGCACCTGGCACAGAAGACATCATTTTTTTCCTTAAAATCTTTTTTTTTGTGTTCCTTGTTGCTCCAAACTTAATTCTATTCACTTTTAATTAGAGATTATATTAAAAATAGTGCAATAAATGACTAATTTCACTAAAAATACTAAAAGTAATATAAAACGGATGTTTTTAACTTTATTGTAGTGTTTTAGAAACTAATATGTCTTCAAAAATGGTTATTTTTCACTCCTAGGAATGAAAGCTGTTGTTATATGATGTTTATTTTCAAATTTTGAAAAAGCAAAGGATTCTAGCTTTCTCCCCTTGCAGGCATCGGACACAGAGAACCTCATGGTTTTCCTAAAAATCATTTTTTATGTTCCCTGGTGTTCCAAACTTAGTTTTAATCAATTTTAATTTGTTATGTTACAAACAGGGTAATAAAGTCTTAATTGGACTATAACTAATGTCATATTGTCTGCTACAAAACTGATATTTTCAGCTCTATTGTAGAGATTCTAGAATCAACTAATAAAGAATTGAAATAAAAAAGGGCAAAAGAAGACATTACCAACAACGACCACATGATGGAGATATTGTCTAGACATTACCAACAACGACCACAAGATGGAGATATTGTCTAGACATTACCAACAACGACCACAAGATGGAGATATTTTCCAAAGAGGCAAGAAGGGCAAAGCTGCGATAAGGTAAAATCATTTTTTGAAAGAGATTGTTGTCAGAATGCACATCCGTATCCCAAACAGAATCTCTAGTAAAATATGATCATTTGTGAAACAGGCAAATGAGTGTCAGCTACAATATGATTGCTACATATCTGCATTTGTTGGTATTTAAGGAGTAAGAGTGCAGGTTTAAACCTGCGATCCAGTGTGTTGAAGAATTTCACAACACTACCTCTAGCACATATGGAAATAAATCCTCATAATGATTATTGCCCTGGGCATGTACCAAAAAATCAGTGAGCATATATATATATATCACTGGGTTGAAGCTAGAAACACAGAATAACTGCAAACACATCCTAAATACAGTGTTTCAGCACCTTTGACCTCATCCAGAACGTATCATTTCTTGAAAGGGATTGCTGTCCGAATGCACATCTGAATCCCAAACAGAATCTCTAGTAAAATACGATCATTTGTGAAACAGGCAAATGACTGTCTCAGGGGCCCATTTCTCATTGTCAGACACATGTATGCAATGCTTTCACTGTGCATTGAGCAATTGGGATCAAAAACACCGCAGGTAAGGCTAGAAGTCATGTTCTATGATCATTTCTTTCAGCATTAGGGACTAAATATACTAAACGTATGATGCTAAAATGTTATTTTTACATATATTAATGTAATAAATGATTGCTTATGCTTTATAAACAAATCTAATTATAATAAAAGCTTAAGTTTTGTATTTATCTTGTACCATAGAACATGATTTTCTTTGTATTTCAAGCCCACAAAGTGTCCAAATGATGCACCTTTGACCTCATCCAGAACGTATCATTTCTTGAAAGGGATTGCTGTCCGAATGCACATCTGAATCCCAAACAGAATCTCTAGTAAAATACGATCATTTGTGAAACAGGCAAATGACTGTCTCAGGGGCCCATTTCTCATTGTCAGACACATGTATGCAATGCTTTCACTGTGCATTGAGCAATAGGGATCAAAAACAGAATGGAAACAGACATGGAAACCAACAATGGGATGGGATTTGAACCCATGCGTGCAAAGCACAATGGATTAGCAATCCATCGCCTTAACCACTCGTCCACCTCGTCAACAAAACTGGGCTGTCCCAACTGGGTTGGCGCGCTCCAGATGATCTTTTTCTTTTTTTTCCCTCGTACTCGAGGGTCATTTTCCTGTTCCACATGCGATTTCAACATTTTCCTTGGGAGATGTCAAGCCAGCAAGCCACTGCTGTGGTTCAGTGGCCAGCGTGGAGTTCAGTGGCCCTGTTGTACACAGAAAGCACATTGAGCTTCTTGGACATGAAAAGTTCCAGATAAAAGCCATTTGTCATCCTTTCTCTTGGTGTCGATGTTGCTATTGTATGTAAAGGTGGCAACTTGCTCAGCGAGCAGGCGGAGCACACACAGAATGCAGATGTGTCTGAGTGGTGTGTCCAAGTGGCTGCAAAAGGACAGCACTCATGGGGCGCTGTGGCTTAGTTGGTTAAAGCGCCTGTCTAGTAAACAGGAGGCCCTGGGTCTGAATCCCAGTGGATAACCGCCTACGGCTAGACTTAATTAAATGCAAGTATTCATTTCCTGTCTTTAACACGACTTGTTTTTCTTAAAATGGATGCAACTTGCAAAACATGAAATACAAACCTTGCTAATCAGCGCTAGCAGCTGGCAAAAAAAAAAGAAGTCAGCAATGTTTTTTTTCTTTAACCTTAACCCTGCTAATGGAGAAGAGTTAAACGACCGAGTCTATGCAGCTTAAACGGTGCGCACGTCGGGTTCTTAGCTGAAAGGGTGGTAAATCACGCTCACCCCAGTCCTTAATCTTTTAAAGAGGATACAAAATTGAACCTAGTCGCCACATCACATACATCCTGTTCAATGATAAAAAGGTAACATCTATCCTCGCTCCAGAGTAAATCTCACGTTGAGGGCATATTTTTTTTCACTTTACCGTGAATCGGGCTCGGCTGCACAGAGGAGAGAGCAGAGCAATGAGGTCACGGGGACAGGGGAGTCACACGCTGGCTGTTTGAACACGCGGAAGATCACTGAGGGATCCACAGTATATGGACCCTCCGTGCGCAATCAGTCCGCACTCCGGATTCTGAATCCTGCCATCCGAGTTAAGATCTCGGCAGAACCTGAAGCGCAGTTCCTTCTTAAAACTTAATCTGGTGAGCATTTCTAGAATCGTACTTGTATAGATGCAGCCTTTAATGTGTTGCTAGGTTAAAATTGATGACTTCTTGTATTTCAGTAGGCAACTGCCCTCTTGATTTCAGATTGAATTTCTTTAATACAGGGGCGCTTTTATGATGACAGAGTCATGTTCAGGTACTTTGCTTGATGGAGGAAGCTCATTTCAGACTCTGTGATCTGCTCACCTGGAAAGGTCTGCTGTACTACTACAAGAGAGAAGTAGAGTCTGGAAGAAGGGACAATTTTATGATGCTTTGGAAGGTAGTTTTTTTTTCTTTGAAATCGAAATGAATCAGAATATCAGAGCAAAAGACAAACTCTTGGTTTGGTTTAAAGAGATATGGTTTTAAAACAGACAAAATGTAGAAAACAGGTGTTTCTCACTTTTGGAAAAGAATGGACCGGGGGTATTTTACTAGTTGCAGTGCTGAGCTCACCGGGTTGCAGTCCTGCAGTGTTGCACCAGGGTCAGTGGTGCAATGGATAACACGTCTGACTACGGATCAGGAGATTATAGGTTCGACTTCTGCCTGGCTCGGGTCGTTTTTAAATGCATCAGGCTACTCCCTAAGTAGCCTGTGCTACTTACTGTATTGTAATCGTACCCAGTAAGAGATTTCCTTCATGTAAATGAACTGCACCTGACAGCTTTAGAAAAACACCTGGGCTCAGTACGGTGCTGAGAGCTCATCGTTGCTGTTGTTCTAATTAGCACGCACTGCATCGGCTATGAACCCGAACTTTTCAATTATTCCGATCAGTAAGTCAACACGTAGTCCACATGAACGGTAGAAATATTCTCTTGTCTGTCTCTTGTTTGTATAGAACTGAATGTCCCTGACAATGTACTGTTAGTTTTAATTGAAGAACGGCATTTGTGTTCAAATATACCAGACAAGTTTACGTAACTGCTCATGCGACACTCAGTTGTAATTAGTCAAGAAATAAAGTCGAACAACAGCTGCGGGTTTGATTCTGAACGTATGAGATTGCAGCGCCTTTTACTTCCATTGCCAAATGATAGAGATTCGAAGAGAGATCCTTCAGACCAGCAAGCAAACCCACGGCTATTTCGGTTTTCTATCTAGGCAACGTTGGTGTCTGCAATAGCATACATGAAAGCGTGATGCAATTTCTGTGGCTACATTTGTTGCACGTCATGCACAGTAACAGTGTTTCTAACACCAAATAAAAAGTCAACAATTAGCTATGACGCCTTCTCCTCAGTTAACCCACTGAAACCCTTGCTGTTAACAGTTCTTTACTGCGTGCTTTACGAGCACCTACATATCGTGTCGGTTCTTTCAGCTTTATTCATTAGGTTTTCAAAGGCATAAGTAGAGCACCAGAGGTGCGAACGCAGAATGTATGGTAATCTGAAGAGCTGCTTTCCATGGCAGCGGGTCCAAGCGATTTAGCGTTTTTATAGTACCGGGAAAGGAGAAGCGGCACTTTGCCTTTGCCGCGCAGGCACAAGGCGACGTGCGGCAGACGCAGGAGTCGGCAAGTTCCGAACCTGCGCGGGGAGTCCCCAACGCATTTCGAGTCCATCGCCTTAACCACTCGGCCATGACAAAAGCGAGCTCGCTGCCGCCGCATTCCTCCTATAATCTAACACGGAGTGCGAGGTGGCTGCGGAAACCTTTTTAAAGTCGCTCTCTGTTAAAAAAAAAACCTTTCACAAGATTCGTGCCGGCAGACAGACACGCCTCAGAGGGTTTAAGGCTGGCTTCACGTTCAAATGATAAAGTCCCCCAGTCCGGATGTCAAAATGCAACTTTGGCAGACAGAAAAAACATCAACAAACCACAAATGTGGAAAAGGATTTTACAAGCTGCACCACACTGCACTTTCAAAAGCATTTACATTCGTGTTAGACGCAGGAATTGCCTTTGATTTGCGCGCTTACGAACGCCATGGAAAACGAAACAAAACTAAAGCCCTCAGCTCCTGCACTTGATTAAATGCCGTTACGTGTCGCAACAGGAATTTACGTCATCCTACCACTGCAACACGGGGAATAGAGGGAAATGAGCACAAGCTACGAATTGTCTCTAAACAGTCCCTACAGTTGTAAGACGCCTGGAAGCGTGCGCCCACATCATTAATCTTTGCGCATCTGTGCAAGGTAAACTCTGGAGCAGTCTCTGAAACGGCTCAAAGGAAACACGTGATTGATTCCATGTGCATCTGGGGTTCATTTCTTATTTACATTTAATTCAAGGGAAAGGCTTGGGTCAGTTTCAGACGGCCTCCAACAGCGAGATTCAAGCGCCCCACCTTCAGCCCAATCTGCGCCGCCAGAACGCCAACGGCTCCTCTGGTCTTTGGGGTGCGGTTGTGACCCTGTAACCTAAAGTGTTGGTGGCAGACAAATGGAGACTAACAGGTGATGTCCTAGGACATGACTACATTGTGACACTCGGTGGGGATGGTGACCATTGCTTGGAAAAGAGTGCGAGGCCCCTTTAGAAAAACATTTTGTTAACAGGCATTCTGCCTCAGCCTAAACACCTATAGCTTGCAAAGCGCATGCTATTAGACAGGCACCTCTGCAAGACCTTAAGAGTCTCTTAAACTAGTGATAGTAAGGTGTTCCCAATGGGCGATGTTTGGCTTTCAAATCATCTGTCTGTGGAAGCGCCGAGATGCAGCTGTTTAAGGCTTAGAAGCAGCTGACTGTTTCACTACCTAGCTGATTACTGTCAGTCAGGGAGCTCAGAGGTGAAAAGCCTGTCTGAGAGACAATTCGCCGTCGATCAGTTCAATATGTTCCGTACCAGCTCGGCGCACCTGAGATCATCTTGGTAGCCGTGTAGCTCAGATGGGTGAGAGCGTGTCTGTGTGTAACACCGTGATTGGATGCCGGTCCTTCTCAGGTCACAGTAAACCTTCTGCTGCCTAACTTTCCTAATTTTGGGGATCCCTTTGTAAAAGCAAAGGAAAAAAAAAACTGGCTCTTCATCAGCATGATCGACCCAACCCAGTGTGCCCCAGTGGCCTAATGGATAAGGCACTGGCCTCCTAAGCCAGGGATTGTGGGTTTGAGTCCCATCTGGGGTGCTCCTGTCCCATTTTGAGCGTACAAATGTCCTTGTGATTTGCAAAGCTGCAACCCCACCTTACTCAGTGAGCGTCTCTGCTTTTCTCTCACATACAGTTGGGAGAAAAACTTTTGAAAACAGCCCTTCGGAATGATGTGGATTTCTGCATGAATGGCTCCTAACATGTGATCTTATCTTTATCTAAGTCATAATAATTAATAAAGAGAGTCTGATTTAACAAATAACACACGCCCAACATTTGACATTGCTGTTTCTTTATTGACCAAATGGTTTAAACAATCAAGGTCATTGATGGAAAAAGTACGTGAACCCTTATATTAAGGAGCTAGTGGAACCTCCTTTATGACAAAAACCTCAACCCCCACTTTCTGTAGCGTCTGGTCAGACCTGAGCAGCGGTTAGGAGGTATTTTGGCCTATTCCTCTATGAAAAACTGTTTCAGTTCATGTATATTTTTGGGATGTCTTGCACTGAACGGCCTGCTTCAGATCACGCCACAGCACTTCAATGGGATTGGGGTCAGGACTCTTACTTGGCCATCCCAAAATACGGAATTTCTTTTGTTTCAGCCACTCTGTTGTTGATGTACTCCTTTGTTTTTGTCATGCTGCATGACCCAGCGTCTTTCGAGTTTTAGATCACAGGCAGACACCCTGACATTCTGCTGTAGATTTTCCTGATACATCTTGGAATTCATCGGTCCCTCGATGATTGCAAGCCGTACAGCCTCCGCCATGCTTCCCAGGTGGGATGAGGTTTTGGAGTTGGTATGCAGTGTTTTGTTATCTCCAAACATAACGCTGTGCACATTTACCGACAAGTTCAACTTTTGTCACGTCTGTCCACAGAACATTGTTCCAGGAGTTGCTGTGGAACATCCATGTGGTCTTTAGCAAACTTGAGAGGGGCAGTGGTGTTTTTTTGTGGGGGGAGAGCAGTGGTTTCCTCCATCGTGACCACGCATGATCACCACTCCTGTTCAGATTTGTTCTTATGGTGGACTCATGAACACAGACGTAAGACAAAGTCAACCACCTGTTCGCTAGATCCCATCCCCACTCAGCTAGTCAAAGATTCCCTCGAAGGACTGGCAGGACCTATAATTAGTATGATGAATGCATCGCTTGCGTCAGGCGTTGTACCTGATCAATTTAAGGTAGCGGTTGTTAGACCGCTCCTTAAGAAGTCAAATTTGGATCCACAAGTTCTTAACAACTACAGGCCTGTCTCAAAGGTCCCATTTCAATCTAAAAGTCTTGGGAGAATAGTTGTTGCCCAACGTCAATCGTATCTGGATTCAAAAAATATACTTGAGAAATTTCAGTCTGGTTTCTGAAACTGCATTAACAAGAGTCGTAAATGATATTCTCTTAGCTACTGATGCGGGGAATGCAACAGTGCTTGTGCTTCTAGATCTTAGAGCTGCCTTTGACACGGTTGACCTCTCTGTTTTGTTACACAGGCTTGAGTTTGAGGTTGGCTTATCTGGAACCGTCCTTCAGTGGTTTACTTCACATTTTACTCATCGTTTTCATTATGTTCAAATATCTAATAATTGTACTGCTTCATCAATGTCACCAGTTCAATTTGGGGTACCAGAAGATCAGTGCTGGGACCAATATTGCTCTCTCTCTCTACATGCTGCTGCTAGGTAGGATAATATGAAAAAATAATATGAACTTTCATTCATATGCTGATGACACTCAAATAAACATTTGGTTTACACCAAACGACAACTCTTCTGTTATCAGTTTAGTTAAATGCATTAAGGAAGGAAATACTTGGATGTGTGAAAACTTTTTGTTACTCAACTCTGAGAAAAATGAGGATCTGTTGATCGGAGGCAACAATACTGATAGGACTACTATAACTTCAGCACTTAACTCAGAGGATTTAAACATTTGCCTCAAAGAGACAGCACGTAACCTAGGCGGCATATTAGACACAAGGCTCTTAACAACTTGCATTGTTAAGTGCCTTGGGACAACCTTGTTGTGAAAGGCGCTATATAGAAATACATTGATTTGAATTGAATTGACAATGTAAAATGTTGTGTGTGTTGTTTGTTAAACAAGACTGTCTTTATTTATCAAAAAATAAAAGGAATTTGCTAGGAATGCAAACGTTAGGTTGCGCTTCTTCATGCTGCATCGTCGGCATGAGTGGAGCTTTTTAAACGTCTGTACTTACTGTGCCCCATAAGAAATCGTTTGTCCCCATTCAAAAGAGATTGTGCGATGTCCTGCAGTGTTCTCAAAGCAAACCTTTGACAGTTTGAAAAGAGGAATTTATTCTGCTTCCTGTGCGTGCAGTAGTTACAAAGTTGAACGTCTTTACACGATTTGCTGCAGTTTTCAGTGGGCGGGCTTTGTCAGATGGCTTGGAAAAACGCACTGTGTTTCGGCTTGGGAAACATCATGAGAAGTGTCCTGCATGTTTTCTGTGTATAGCTGTCTTTTAACGCATACAGAATTCATTCGAAATCATTGATTTCTCCAATTAACAAGGGTCCCTTAAAAGATGAGTCAAAGTAACGTCTAATCGGATTAGTTTCCTTAGAGCTGGTTCAGAGTTTGCTCAAGAGTTTACCTTTCACAGATGCGCAAAGAAGAATGTTGGGGGTGCATGCTTCAAGGCGCCTTACAGCTGTAGGGAGTGATTCGAGACGATTTGTGGTGTGTGCTAGTTCCCATATACCGTACGCCCCGGGGTGCAGTGCTAGGATGACGTACAATACCGCTTGGGCACGTAACGGCGTTATATGCAAGTGCGGGACGTGAGGGTTTTCGTATGTTCATTTTGTTTTGCTCTGCTTTGCTTTGTTTCGTGGTCAAGAGGCGTAAGGTAAGTCGTAATCCAGGGAGAACACTGGTGGCAAACAGTCCGAGGTGAGAGGCGAGGTCCAAAGTCGAAAAGGCAGAAACGCCAGGTAGAGCTCTCAAGGAGTAGACTCAATACCAGTGGGAAGCAGGTAAAGATGGTAAAAATAGCACTGCGTACCGCACGGTGGAGTGTGTGCAGGTGGGTTAACTCATGTGGCGGCGTTTGTTAATAATCACCCGCTGCTGGTGCTGTTTAGATTGCTTAAGAGTTGGTCTTAACTGCCTGGCGGTCATGACAAGCTCCTCTTTAAGCTGTGGTTTAGTTTTGCATTCATGTGTTTCTAGAGCAGTTATTTATGGGGGTGGGTGGGTCTTTCACAGAGGCTCAGGACAAATCCCCCGCCTGAAAGTCTAATGTGTGCGTTCAGACAGTCACAGGTCAAGAGCCAGGCAGGAGGACAATGGACAGAAGAGCCAACGAACTAAAAATAAAAGAACAGATATGAAAAAGCCACCATCTTTTTCTTTTTGACATTTTCCGACATTCATGCAAGCCAGGACAAAGTTGCTCGTAGCTACTTGTGGATTCAAATACTCTATCGAGTGCTTTGATGAGTTTTTGCAATTTGATTGTCGTCCTGTCAGCCTGTTTCTGTTTTTTTTTTCAATCTAGTGATGGAAAGTAAGAGGGAAATGATGGAGCAATCAATAACCGCTCCGGAAAAATGGCAGAAAGAAATGGCCCGTCACTAAGGACATTTGTGAAGCAGAGGAGTGACATCACCACAAAGGCGACTTATTCTGCTGATCGTTTTGGTGAATAATGATTGAGGCGTGTTAAGAGAAAGGTAGCTGCGTCAGCATGCTTAGGCTGCAAAGGATAAAGCAAAGGTTTACTCCATGCTGAAAAGAGAAGAAAAGAAGCACAACGTTTCGGCTGTGGAGCCTTCTGCGCCATCTTCTTTAGCAATGGTGATGATGTTTACATTGGAAAAACTGAGACACGCATACTGGAGGGGCTTGAACCACCAACTTTTCAGCACCACAGAGTCTGACAGTCTTTTGTGCGCCCTACATTTGCAGGTTTATGGTCAAAGAAAACAATCACTTGCGCTTCTTGCAGCCGGCAATCTTTTTCCACTGACAACCAAGAAATGGATTTCATCTTTCACAAGCTGTATGGATTTCTTCAAAAACAAGTTATTCCAGAAAGGAAATGAATTCTTGCATTAAACTGAACCAAGCTGTACATGTTTGTCTGAAATGAGACATGCGGCACAACAAGACACGGAGAGAGGCACCGCTGGTATTCAGACCCAGGATCGCCTGCTTACTAGGCAGGCACTTTAAGCCACTAGGGAACAGCGCCAGCAGAGCACCGCGCTTTTACAGACACTTGGACACATCTGCGTTCGGTGTGCACTTAACCTGCTCTCTGAGCCCGTTGCCTCCGTCCCATTTAATAGCAGAACTGACGCCAAGAGAAATGATGAGAAATGGCATTTATCTGGCACTTCTCATGTCCAAGGAGCTCAATGCCCTTGACACCTCCCCAAGGCGACAGAGCTGTGCATTCTTTGGCGACAACATTTTTTCTTTTGTTTTATTTCTATACTTATTGATAGAATAAAAACGATATGTCATGTACTGTAAGGGAAATGTCTCTTTTCATGGGGAAAGCTAGCACCAGCAAATGTTGTGTTTAGAAGAAGTGATTTAACATGACACGTGACCTAATTTACCGGAGCAAAAGCTCACCCAGCAAGCCCTGCTTTACTTCTACAGGAGAGAAGTACTGTAGAGTCTGCAAGATGTTCAGCTGGGTAGCTACGTCAGCATGCCTCGGCTGCAAAGGAACAAGTAATAGGTTTATTGCATGCTGAAAAGAGAAGAACGGAAACACAGCGTTTCGGCCGTGAGGTCTTCTCACACCTGAAGAAGCCTCACACCTGTAAAAGGCTCCATGGTTTTCTTTCTTCTCTTTTCAACATGGAATACACCTATTGTCTGCAAGATGTGACAAGTTCACGGTGTTTTGGAAGAAAACCTTTTTTCTTTGAATTCAAAATCAATCAGAATTTCAGCATGACACACCAACACTTTTTCTGTTTTAAGGAGATGATATTTTAAACCTGATAAAAATAGTAGGAAACACAAGTTTCTTGCTGTGAAAATTTAGATGGGGAAGTGTACTACTGGTAGCAGTGTAGAGCTCTCTGTGGTGGAGTGCAAGCGCATGTTCTATGGGCCAGTGGCGTAATGGATTACGCGTCTGACTTCGGATCAGAAGATTGTAGGTTCGAGTCCTGCCTGGTTCGTGAGGCTTTTAAACCTCTCAGGTTCCTCGGTAACAGGTTGCCGTCATGTATATGAACTATAGAAAAGCATCTGCCACAACAAGTAAATTAGCACGCAAGTGCGGGCTAGTTAACACAGAACTGTATGGAGATCATCTCCAGCTCCGAGCTCAATTGCAATGATAAAACATGCAGAACAGAACTGGAGAGCAGCTGAATTTGTGCTCAGTAGGGTGGGGAGGACTCAGCATTGCTATTGTTCTAATTGGCATGAACTGCAGGGGATCTGAATCAGAACACGTCACTTAGTTCGATCATTGGGTCAATATGTAGGCCACGTTAATATAAAATTATTACTTTGTCTGTCTCGTCTTTGTATATAGCTGAATGTCCCTGACAATTTCATGTTAGTTTTTAAGAACGACATTGGTGCTAATATATACATATATAGCATATAAGGAACACGTAAAAGTTTAGTCCATGCTGAAAAGATAAGAAAACCGCCACAACGTTTCATCTTGGAATAAATCTTTACTTGTTGTTTTGCAGCCTACCCATTCTGACCTAACTCCTCCCTTGAAATTCCCTAACAGATAAGGGTACGTAACGGCTCATGCGATGCTCAGTTGCAATTTGTCCCAAAACAAACAAGAGCAGCAGCTGAGGGTTTGAGTTTGAACATGCACTGTATTAAAGCAGCTTTTATTTCCATTGATAAATGCTAGATATTCCTACAGAGATTCTCCAGGTAGTAAGCGATTCCTGTTTCTGTTTCTATTTCTGTTTCATATATATATATACAGTATATATACAGTATTGTACTATTATTATATAACTGTTACACTGTGGCTGTATTGTGTGTGTTAAGCTGCTGTTGCACTGCAATTTCCCTCACGGGATCAATAAAGTATCTATAAGAAGACATTACCAACAACGACCACAAGATGGAGATATTGTCTAGACATTACCAACAACGACCACAAGATGGAGATATTGTCTAGACATTACCAACAACGACCACAAGATGGAGATATTGTCCAAAGAGGCAAGAAGGGCAAAGCTGCGATAAGGTAAAATCATTTTTTGTAAGAGATTGCTGTCAGAATGCACATCCGTATCCCAAACAGAATCTCTAGTTAAATATGATCATTTGTGAAACAGGCAATTGAGTGTCTGCTACAATATGATTGCTACAGATGCAGCCATTCAAAATGCGCGGGCGTACGCTGTACGCAGTCTACCACAAGTTACCGGTAAATACCGCGAGTTACCGGTAAATACCGCTAGCAAAATAATAGTATCCGGAATTTCCGCAAGGTGGAGCTAATAAAGCTCAACTTCTCATGTTTGAGCTGTAGCCATCAAAGTCTTTAATGAAGATATTACTAATAGTATTAATAATAAATGAACTTGGACAAGCTGTAAACTCAAAGTATTGCCCTGGTCCACATTATTTTTTTCATTGACCGTCTTTGTAAAAGTAACACCACAGCATTTCGCAATCACGCATTTTTTTCCAATCATGCAAAGTACAGTAATTTTTGAGAATCGATTCACCATGCCTTTCACATGCTCATAAAAGAGGTTGATTTAGGAACATAAACATATTACCGTATGCAAACTGTACTGTATACAGTTTGTATATGTATATGTATATGTATATTTAATGTCTTAACTGTGCCCGTTTAAGTATTGAATATTTATATGGAATTTTACCACTGAAGGGAAATCTTAGTGCCTGAGCATAAAAAGAATAGGAGCATACTGCAACACGTGTGAAGGCCATAAACGATATTAATTTTGGAACATAAACATACAGTATATGGCTGGTCTCGGTACTTTAAAGAAAACATACACGAAACATGGTTTCATTATGACCAGAATCGGTCTTGAGATATTTTTAACTTGATTTACAGTATTTGAGAGGTATGTCTTGACACCGATACTACGTAAATACTCCTCACGTATATGTTTCTAGGTTTATATTATGCATTTCATACGGTCAAATTGCTTTTGAGCAACTGATAAGAAGCGCGAAACGGTATGCCCAGGGCGTTTTAGTTTTCGTTTTGTTTTAATGCAGTGCAGTGGATTGATTAGAGATATCAAGTACATACAAGTCATTTTTTAAATGTTGTAGTTCGTCTTGTAAAAATGTTACGAGTACATCTTCTGTCAACAATTACACAGGTTCTGTTTCCATATTGCGGTTTTTGGTTATGTAATATTATTTTCTAATTTCACGTTGTGAATATATGATTTGGGCAAACAGAGCCGCAAAGAAGTACATTATGGGTTGTTGTTGTTTTTTTGCAGTTTTATCTAAAATAAGCGATGCTTAAACCTTTGTCTGATTCTTGTGAAACTATCCACACGACAGTTACCTAGGAGTTGACTTCAGTGATGTCACTGATGGGATGTTTCTAAAAATCCATCCTCTGTAAAACATCTTCTCTAGTTGTTCTGCATATGTATTCGCTAATGAAGCTGTGTGTTCTGAGCCTGGTTCTCTACATTTCTGTATGAACCAGCTTAGAGGGCTAAAGACAGCTTGTGTTTAAATTGAGTGTAAGGTAATTTATGCTTCTAAAGTCATGGTCAGCATTTATTATTGTACTGTGCTGTAAACTTCTTCTGTGCCTAATTACATTATTTTATAGTCGATAATGTTTCTGTAGTGCTTTTTCAGCCCTCAGCATGTGTCTGCGCTGGTGGTGCTGTGGGTTAGGTTCCTGACTCCTATGTCACATGGTCTGTGGTTGAATCTCATGGAACTATGACTTTAATTTTTAACAAACATTTCTTTGAAAAAATGAAACATTTCCCTTGGTCAGAGATTAAATAAAACCTCACTCGCATCAAAACAAATTTATATTTCTAAATATCACAACATGATCGAATTTACGTCTTTTTAATAACAATGAATAGTCACCTATGCGTTACAAAATAAACATTTATATTGATTTGAATCGCGTTTTGATTTAAATCGTAAACGCGTGTTTAAATATATGTGTTTAAAGGCGATATACTGTATAAAAGCGCTTATTCTTATGGAATGTGTTCGGCCGGGGATTCAAAAAAAATATTTTTTTTAATCGCGTATCTAAGGAAAATTGCAGTATAACTTTGTTCATGCACAAACAGTGGCATGTTACATTATAATTTGGGTGTCTCCTCTTGCCAGAAAGCTCTAAATTGCATTTTGAGTGCGGTTTTTGACTTTTTCTAAATTGCAACCCATAAATAAAGCTGATACAGTTTAGACTTACTGTATTCTAAACTGTATTACAACATCACATTGGACAATGCAACGTAAATTGCAAAAATGCACTTGGAATCTGTCCAAGCCCTACTACAAAAATTATTTAAACTGCGACACTTATCATTCATCTTTAAATAAACTTTATTTTATATAGCGTTTTAAGCGAATAGGTAATTAGATTGCTCATAAACCTAATCGCTTTTTCTACATAAACACAGCGTGATTGCTCTCTGAAAATGTTTTTTTCTTTATATTTAGGCTCAGATTTCAACTATAGATCGTATTATTATAAACTTTCTTGGAAAAATGTCTTTTATGTAAACCATGTTTGCTATTAATTCATTTAGGGCTAAAATACGTTCATTGTCTTCCAATCGAGTCGAGTTGACATTGGAAGCTTGCCACGCCCGGACTGTTACACCAACGCATTAGCATGTTGAAGCGATTTCATTGAGGAGGCCATCTACTAGTTAACACTGTACTTCCTACTTTGAAAATACCTGTGAAATTGGTTTAATTCGTCACAGCCAGCACTCCGGCAGAGAGGGGGGTTGTACTCGTTAATGTCTGATGACATACAAGTGGAAAGATTACAGATTTTAATCGTCTTTTTTCTGAACCAGGGAAAATCTGATCATGTTTCTCTATAACAATAATAAAAAACTTTATTTTCAATTATTTTACATATCCCGCTTGCACATCGCATGACTTTAATAAATCTATTCTTTATTAATACTAAATAAATAATACTAAAAATACTACAGCAAAGAGGTCACTTGATTTTTGGAATAATTCCAAATAGCACAATGATCCACTGGCATCCCTGAAGTCTGTTTAGTGCATAATCTTCCAAATACAATCACTAAGCAATTATAAGAATTATACCATCCTATTTCTTTGTGATGTCCTGTAAAAACTAAACCTATTTTTATAAGGCTTTTACTCAAAAGATTTCCAAACACACAAAGCATTTGTGAAGTACTATAGTATTTCTAAAGGTTACTGGTACAACATCAATTATTAAAGCTTAACAATAAAGTTTAGATTGCTGACTATGGACTAACTTCATTAACTAACTGCAATGCAACAGTATACATTTTACAAGAATATCTGGTTGAATTCTTGCATTTGTAGCCAATTTAATGCGAGAGAAATAAGCCAATTTAATTATTTCACAAAAAATAATGTAATATAAAATGGATGTTTTTAACTTTATTGTAGTGTTTTAGAAACTAATATGTCTTCAAAAATGGTTGTTTTTCACTCCTAGGAATGAAAGCTGTTGTTATATAATGTTTATTTTCAAATTTTGAAAAATCAAAGGATTCTAGCTTTCTCCCCTTGCAGGCATCGGACACAGAGAACCTCATGGTTTTCCTAAAAATCATTTTATGTTCCCTGGTGTTCCAAACTTAGTTTTAATCAATTTTAATTTGTTATTATGTTAAAAACAGGGTAATAAATTTCTAATTGGACTATAAATAATGTCATATTGTCTGCTATAAAACTGATGTTTTCAACTCTATTGTAGAGATTCTAGAATCAACTAATAGAGAATTGAAATAAAAAAGGGCATAAGAAAACATTACCAACAACGACCACAAGATGGAGATATTGTCTAGACATTACCAACAATGACCACAAGATGGAGATATTGTCTAGACATTACCAACAACGACCACAAGATGGAGATATTGTCCAAAGAGGCAAGAAGGGCAAAGCTGCGATAAGGTAAAATCATTTTTTGAAAGAGATTGCTGTCAGAATGCACAACTGAATCCCAAACAGAATCTCTAGTCAAATATGATCATTTGTGAAACAGGCAAATGAGTCTCTCAGGTGCCCATTGCTCATTTTCAGACACATTTATGCAATACTTTCACCATGCGTTGAGCAATAGGGATTAAAGATACCAGAGGTAAGGTTTAAAAGTGATTCTGAGGTGCAACACATCAGCGATACAGCTAGGCATCTGAAATGCGGGGTTTGAGAGCCCTTCAGGGAACACCGTACCCTAAAGGTACCAGAAGTCCACTAGTATAAGCATTAAGTCACTGTCACCCCTATTACAATGTGATTGCTACATATCTTCATTTCTTTGGTTTTTAAGGAGTAAGAGTGCAGGGGGTCTAAATCTGCGATCCAGTGTGTTGAAGTATTTCACAACACTACCTGTAGCCCGTATGGAAATAAATACTAATTCTGATTATTGTCCTGGGCATGTACCAATAAATCACTGAGCATATATATATATATATCACTGTGTTGAAGCTAGAGACCTGTATGTAATATTATGGTGCTAAAATGTCATTTTCACATATATTAATGTAATAAATGATTGCTTATGCTTAATAAACAAATCTAATTAAAATAAAAACTTAAGTTTTGTATTTGTCTTGTACCATAGAACATGATTTTCTTTGTATTTCAAGCCCACAAAGTGTCCAAATGATGCACGACATGATATAAGGAAGATTATCACATGAAAAATCGGTATTATCTTTCTCATGAAAATGCATTCCTTTCATTACCTTTTAATTTTTAAAATGAACTCAAGTTGTGTATAATGTAATAATTTAAGTAGAATAGATTCTAATAATATAATGATCCAGTGTGTTGCACTACTTCACTGCTTCACTGTTCTATGCCGTCTGGAAATAAATCATCAGACTGCTTACTGCCCTGGGCTTGTACCAATAAATTACAGGAGCACATCTATATATCACTGCGTTGAAGCAGGAGACACACAATCACTGCAAACACATCCTAAATACAGTGTTCCAGCACCTTTGACCTCATCCAGAACGTATCATTCTTGAAAGGGATTGCTGTCTGAATGCACATCTGAATCCCAAACAGAATCTCTAGTAAAATACGATCATTTGTGAAACAGGCAAATGACTGTCTCAGGGGCCCATTCCTCATTCTCAAGACACATGTATGCAGTACGTACACCATGCATTGAGCAAAAGGGATTAAAGACACCACATGTAAGGTTAGAAGTCATTCTGACTATATTCTAAAATATTGGACTCATATTCTTATGATGGCAGACATGATGCTGCGTTTAAAACCGGGGTTAATGGACATTATATGACTGTCAATTCTGTTTTGTTTTGGAGACTCTTGGCTGCCTATATGGTACAGTGCAGCGTGAAGGAAACATTTTCCAAAACTGTGTCAGCTCAAAAGTTGTAAGAGAACCTCTCCAGCTGCTTTAACTCTCTTCATTTTTGTCATTTAATTGTCTGTCGGCACTATGTGGCAGCGTTGCATGACAACCCATCTCACCACGGAAAGGAACCTAACAGCTTTGGTAAGAGAGGAGAAAAGGACCTGGCCAGTAAGGGGCTCGAACCCACGACTTTGGCGTTATTAGCACCATGCTCTAACCAACTGAACTAACCGGCCTCATGACAGTGGTCCTCTCTGTGCAGCGCCTTTTACTTCCATTGACAAATGATAGCGATTCGAAGAGAGATCCTTCAGACCAGCAAGCAAACCCACGGCTATTTCGGTTTTCTATCTAGGCAACGTTGGTGTCTGCAATAGCATACATGAAAGCGTGATGCAATTTCTGTGGCTACATTTGTTGCACGTCATGCACAGTAAGAGTGTTTCTAACACCAAATAAAAAGTCAACAATTAACGATCACGCCTTCTCCTCAGTTAACCCACTGAAACCCTTGCTGTTAACAGATCTTTACTGCGTGCTTTACGAGCACCTACATATCGTGTCGGTTCTTTCAGCTTTATTCATTAGGTTTTCAAAGGCATAAGTAGAGCACCAGAGGTGCGAACGCAAGATGTGTGGTTATCTGAAGAACTCATTTCCATGGCAGCAGGGCCAAGTTATTTAGCGTATTTATAGTACCAGGAAAGGAGAAGCAGCACTTCACCTTTGCCGCGGAGGCACAAGGATACGTGTGGCAAACGCCATAGTCGGCAGGATTCAAACCTGCGCAGGGAGTTCTCAACGGATTTCGAGTCCATCGCCTTAACCACTCGGCCACAACTACAGCGAGCTCACCCCCGCCGCATTCCTCCTATAATCTAACACGGCAGGATGCGAGGTGGCTGCGGAAACGTTTTCAAAGTCGCTCTCCGTTAAAAAAAAATAAATACCTTTGACAAAATACGTGCCGGCAGACAGACATGCCTCAGAGGGTTTAAGGCTGGCTTCACGTTCAAATGATAAAGTCTCCCCGTCCGGATGTCAAAATGCAACTTTGGCAGACAGAAAAAACATCAACAAACCACAAATGTGGATAAGGATTTTACAAGCTGCACCACACTGCACTTTCCAAAGCATTTACATTCCTGTTAGACGCAGGAATTGCCTTTGATTTGCGTGCTTACGAACGCCATGGAAAACGAAACAAAACTAAAGCCCTCAGCTCCTGCACTTGATTATAATGCCGTTACGTGTCGAAGCAGGAATTTATGTCATCCTACCACTGCAACACGGGGAATAGAGGGAAATGAGCACACGCTACGTACGTCTCAATCACTCCCTAGAGTCGTAAGGCGCATTGAAGGGTGCACCCCCATCATTTATCGTTGCGCCTCTGTGAAAGGAAAGCTCTTGAGCAGTCTTTGAAACAGCTCGGATTAAACACTTGATTGCTTCCATGTGTATCTGGAGCCCATTTCTTATTTTCACTTCACGCCGCCCAAAGCATTTCTAAAACATGAGATTCGCGTTTGGGAATGCGCCCTGCCCTACGAATAAAACAGGTCTACGGGTCTGAAACCTGCTCCACGGAAAACAGTTCTGTTGCGCTTTTGATCAAAGGGAGATTCGCTGTTCTTACTTTTTGATGACATAACACCCAAAGGGGCTTCTTTGGAGCTGGATTCCAACCAGCATCCTAAAGTTTCTTGGCGGTATCCTTTACAGTCCTCTGTTCGGTCGACAAGGGACAGAAGGGGGCAGCTTTCCTCACACACACAGTGCAATGTACTGTAGTGTTCCCGTTCATTGAATTCGCAGTTCTGCATCAGACCTCTAACTCGTTTCCTTAGCTTGGATTTAAGCCATGAAGCAGGCTTCTAGTGTATAAACGTCTAGAGGAATCACAAACTATTTGAGAGGCCATCATCCCAGGGGGAACTGACAAAGTCTATCTCTAAACACCTAGCGCAATCTCTCGAGAGACTGTCAAAAATCGCTTTCTCCGTTTCCGTTGCAAGTAAGTGAAAACGCGGTCTCAAACCAGAGCCACTTGGCAGCAGCGGCACGTAAATACTGTTACTGTCACTGCGCGATACTGACGTTAGCCTACTATACCATGTTCAGCCACCGCTAGGAAATGTACGGCTCTAGTACTGGAGCAAACAACAGGAGGGCCAAAGGCACACGGGCACACATGTCAGACATGGAGAGTGACGAGAATGGGACTCAAACCCATGCGTGCAGAGTACAGTGGATTAGCAGTCCATTGCCTTAACCACTCGGCCACCTCATCTAGGAAACTGGGCTGTCCAGACATGGGTTGCCGCGCTCCAGATGATCTTTTTCTTTTTTTTCCCTCGTACTCGAGGGTCATTTTCCTGTTCCACATGCGATTTCAACATTTTCCTTGGGAGATGTCAAGCCAGCAAGCCACTACTGTGGTTCAGTGGCCATTGTGGAGTTCAGTGGCCCTGTTGTACACAGAATGCACATTGAGCTCCTTGGACATGAAAAGTTCCAGATAAAAGCCATTTGTCATCCTTTCTCTTGGTGTCGATGTTGCTATTGTATGTAAAGGTGGCAACTTGCTCAGCGAACAGGCGGAGCACACACCGAATGCAGATGTGTCTGAGTGGTGTGTCCAAGTGGCTGCAAAACGACAGCACTCCCGGGGTGCCGTGGCTTAGTTGGTTAAAGTGCCTGTCTAGTAAACAGGAAATCCTGGGTCCGAATCCCAGCGGTGCCTTTTTTGTTCTGTGTTCTTGAACAGAACTGGTCATTATGGACAACCGCCTACAGCTAGACTTAATTAAATGCAAGTATTCATTTCCTGTCTTTAACGCGACTTGTTTTTCTTAAAATGGATGCAACTTGCAAAACATGAAATACAAACCTTGCTAATCAGCGCTAGCGGCTGGCAAAAAAAAAGAAGTCAGCAATGTTTTTTTTCTTTAACCTTAACCCTGCTAATAGAGAAGAGTTAAACGACCGAGTCTATGCAGCTTAAACGGTGCGCACGTCGGGTTCTTAGCTGAAAGGGTGGTAAATCACGCTCACCCCAGTCCTTAATCTTTTAAAAGGATACAAAATTGAACCTAGTCGCCACATCACATACATCCTGTTCAATAATAAAAAGGTAACATCTATCCTCGCTCCAGAGTAAATCTCACGTTGAGGGCACCTTTATTTTTCACTTTGCCGTGAATCGAGCTCGGCTGCACAGAGGAGAGAGCAGAGCAATGAGGTCACGGGGACAGGGGAGTCACACGCTGGCGGTTTGAATACGCGGAAGATCACTGAGGGATCCACAGTATATGGACCCTCCGTGCGCCATCAGTCCGCACTCCGGACTCTGAATCCTGCCATCCGAGTTAAGATCTCGGCGGAACCTGAGGCGCAGTTCCTTCTTAAAACGTAATCTGGTGAGCATTTCTAGAATCGTACTTGTATAGATGCAGCCTTTAATGTGTTGCTAGGTTAAAATTGATGACTTCTTGTATTTCAGTAGGCAACTGCCCTGTTGATTTCAGATTTAATTTCTTTATTACAGGGGCGCTTTTATGAAGACAGAGTCATGTTCAGGTACTTTGCTTGATGGAGGAAGCTCATTTCGGACTCTGTGATCTGCTCACCTGGAAAGGTCTGCTGTACTACTACAAGAGAGAAGTAGAGTCTGGAAGAAGGGACAATTTTATGATTCTTTGGAAGGTAGGTTTTTTTTTCTTTGAAATCGAAATGAATCAGAATATCAGTGCAAAAGACAAACTCTTGGTTTGGTTTAAAGAGATATGGTTTTAAAACAGACAAAATGTAGAAAACAGGTGTTTCTCACTTTTGGAAAAGAATGGACCGGGGGTAATAGTTTACTAGTTGCAGTGCTGAGCTCACCGGGTTGCAGTCCCGCAATGGATAACGCGTTTGACTATGGATCAGGAGATTGTAAGTTTGACTCCTGCCTGGCTCGGGTCGTTTTTAAACGCATCGGGCTACTCCCCTAAGTAGTCTGTGCTACTTACTGCATTGTAATCGTACTCAGTAAGAGATTTCCTTCATGTAAATGAACTGCACCTGACAGCTTTAGAAAATCACCTGGGCTCAGTACGGTGCTGAGAGCTCAGCGTTGCTGTTGTTCTAATTAGCACGCACTGCATCGGCTATGAACCCGAACTTTTCAATTATTCCGATCATTAAGTCAACACGTAGTCCACATGAAAGGTAGAAATATTCTCTTGTCTGTCTCTTGTTTGTATAGAACTGAATGTCCCTGACAATGTACTGTTAGTTTTAATTGAAGAACGGCATTTGTGTTCAAATATATCAGACAAGTTTACGTAACTGCTCATGCGACACTCAGTTGTAATTAGTCAAGAAATAAAGTCGAACAACAGCTGCGGGTTTGATTCTGAACGTATCAGATTGCAGCGCCTTTTACTTCAATTGACAAATGATAGAGATTCGAAGAGAGATCCTTCAGACCAGCAAGCAAACCCACGGCTATTTCGGTTTTCTATCTAGGCAACGTTGGTGTCTGCAATAGCATACATGAAAGCGTGATGCAATTTCTGTGGCTACATTTGTTGCACGTCATGCACAGTAAGAGTGTTTCTAACACCAAATAAAAAGTCAACAATTAGCGATCACGCCTTCTCCTCAGTTAACCCACTGAAACCCTTGCTGTTAACAGTTCTTTACTGCGTGCTTTACGAGCACCTACATATCGTGTCGGTTCTTTCAGCTTTATTCATTAGGTTTTCAAAGGCATAAGTAGAGCACCAGAGGTGCGAACGCAGAATGTATGGTAATCTGAAGAACTGCTTTCCATGGCAGCGGGTCCAAGCGATTTAGCGTTTTTATAGTACCGGGAAAGGAGAAGCCTGCAGTCGCCGTTGCGCATTCGCAGCATGTCCCGGGATGCAATTCGGCCTCATTTGCATAACTCCAGACCGGCAGATCGCCACGCAAGCTCGCGACGTGCGCCTGCCACACACCGAACAAACCTTTTCAGCAATTTCCAAAAAACGGGCCTGCTCGCCTGCCCACAAGGCTCCGTCTCTTACCTGCTCTCCAGAGCCTGCTGCCTTCTGTGCTTTTCTCTCGGCACCGCTGCAGCGCACACAACTCCTGCAGCGGGAGGGGGGGAGAAAGTTCCCGCGCTCCGCCGCAGGGAAGGCTCGCTCCGTGCGCACACGTCCTTTCGATGCCAGTCCAACAAGTGCTCCGCATTAGCTGCGTCGGGGCTCCGGCGTGTCGCACCTCACCTCACCTCGCACTGCCCCCTCCTTGAATGTCTGCCGCTGGGCATGCCCCGCTCTCCTCCGCCTTATCTTATCGCGTGTGAGCACCGACAATGGCCACAATGCCGGGGAATGGCACCTGTAAAGTGTTAATTGGGGCACAGGAACAGCCCGTCTCGTCTCGGGGGGGCCGGCTTCAGAGACAATACAGCAAACACAGCGGGGCGGGGGAAGAAGACGACACCACACATGCGGGTACATTCAGCTCCGGCGGGAACGAGACATTTGTCGGTCTTTTCAAGTGCCGAGAGCCGAGCAATCCTTCACTTGTATCGTTTCTCCCCGGTGACTAGATCTGGCCCTGCGACTCTCGACTGGGCTCACCCCCGGGGCAGCCCAGCAGGTGTGAGCCTGGCCGGCACCCGGATGGGAGATTCCACCCCGGAAAAGCTCCGGTTGCTGCTGCTCCTGCAAGAGGTGTGACTGGGACCAGTAGGGAGCGCTCACCCTGCGGGCTGTGTGGCTCTCTTACGCCCCAGCCTCCTGATGGCGACACTCTGCTGCACAAACAGGCGCCGTCCTTCGGGGGAGGCGTCAAACCTAGGTCCCGACCCTCCTTGGCCATTAGGAAACCCCAGGGCGTCTCTTCTGCTATTAAATGGGACGGAGGCAACGGGCTCAGAGAGCAGGTTAAGTGCACACCGAACGCAGATGTGTCCAAGTGTCTGTAAAAGCGCGGTGCTCCGCTGGCGCTGTTCCCTAGTGGCTTAAAGTGCCCGCCTAGTAAGCAGGCGATCCTGGGTCTGAATACCAGCGGTGCCTCTCTCCGTGTCTTGTTGTGCCGAATGTCTCATTTCAGACAAACATGTACAGCTTGGTTCAGTTTAATGCAAGAATTCATTTCCTTTCTGGAATAACTTGTTTTTGAAGAAATCCATACAGCTTGTGAAAGATGAAATCCATTTCTTGGTTGTCAGTGGAAAAAGATTGCCGGCTGCAAGAAGTGCAAGTGATTGTTTTCTTTGACCATAAACCTGCAAATGTAGGGCGCACAAAAGACTGTCAGACTCTGTGGTGCTGAAAAGTTGGTGGTTCAAGCCCCTCCAGTATGCGTGTCTCAGTTTTTCCAATGTAAACATCATCACCATTGCTAAAGAAGATGGCGCAGAAGGCTCCACAGCCGAAACGTTGTGCTTCTTTTCTTCTCTTTTCAGCATGGAGTAAACCTTTGCTTTATCCTTTGCAGCCTAAGCATGCTGACGCAGCTACCTTTCTCTTAACACGCCTCAATCATTATTCACCAAAACGATCAGCAGAATAAGTCGCCTTTGTGGTGATGTCACTCCTCTGCTTCACAAATGTCCTTAGTGACGGGCCATTTCTTTCTGCCATTTTTCCGGAGCGGTTATTGATTGCTCCATCATTTCCCTCTTACTTTCCATCACTAGATTGAAAAAAAAAACAGAAACAGGCTGACAGGACGACAATCAAATTGCAAAAACTCATCAAAGCACTCGATAGAGTATTTGAATCCACAAGTAGCTACGAGCAACTTTGTCCTGGCTTGCATGAAAGTCGGAAAATGTCAAAAAGAAAAAGATGGTGGCTTTTTCATATTCGTTCTTTTATTTTTAGTTCGTTGCTTCTTCTGTCCATTGTCCTCCTGCCTGGCTCTTAACCTGTGACTGTTTGAACGCACACAGTAGACTTTCATGCAGGGGATTTGTCCTGAGCCTCTGTGAAAGACCCACCCACCCCCATAAATAACTGCTCTAGAAACACATGAATGCAAAACTAAACCACAGCTTAAAGAGGAGCTTGTCATGACCGCCAGGCAGTTAAGACCAACTCTTAAGCAATCTAAACAGCACCAGCAGCGGGTGATTATTAACAAACGCCGCCGCACGAGTTTACCCACCTGCACACACTCCACCGTGTGGTACGCAGTGCTATTTTTACCATCTTTATCTGCTTCCCGCTGGTATTGAGTCTACTCCTTGAGAGCTCTACCTGGCGTTTTTTCCATTACCTCGTTTATTCTGGATATTGGACTCCCCTTCTGCCTTTTCGACTTTGGACCTCGCCTCTCACCTCGGACTGTTTGCCACCAGTGTTCTCCCTGGATTACGACTTACCTTACGCCTCTTGACCAAGAAACAAAGCAAAGCAGAGCAAAACAAAACAAAATGAACAAACGAAAACCCTCACGTCCCGCACTTGCATATAACGCCGTTACATGCCCGAGCGGTATTTTACGTCATCCTAGCACTGCACCCCGGGGCGTACGGTATATGGGAACGAGCACACGGCACGAATCGTCTCGAATCTCGAATCACTCCCTACAGCTGTAAGGCACCTTGAAGCATGCACCCCCAACATTCTTCTTTGCGCATCTGTGAAAGGTAAACTCTTGAGCAAACTCTGAACCAGCTCTAAGGAAACTAATCCGATTAGACGTTACTTTGACTCATCTTTTAAGGGACCCTTGTTAATTGGAGAAATCAATGATTTCGAATGAATTCTGTATGCGTTAAAAGACAGCTATACACAGAAAACATGCAGGACACTTCTCATGATGTTTCCCGAGCCGAAACACAGTGCGTTTTTCCAAGCCATCTGACAAAGCCCGCCCACTGAAAACTGCAGCAAATCGTGTAAAGACGTTCAACTTTGTAACTACTGCACGCACAGGAAGCAGAATAAATTCCTCTTTTCAAACTGTCAAAGGTTTACTTTGCGAACACTGCAGGACATCGCACAATCTCTTTTGAACGGGGACAAACGATTTCTTATGGGGCACAGTAAGTACAGACGTTTAAAAAGCTCCACTCATGCCGACGATGCAGCATGAAGAAGCGCAACCTAACGTTTGCATTCCTAGCAAATTCCTTTTATTTTTTGATAAATAAAGACAGTCTTGTTTAACAAACAACACACACAACATTTTACATTGTCAATTCAATTCAAATCAATGTATTTCTATATAGCGCCTTTCACAACAAGGTTGTCCCAAGGCACTTAACAATGCAAGTTGTTAAGAGCCTTGTGTCTAATATGCCGCCTAGGTAACGTGCTGTCTCTTTGAGGCAAATGTTTAAATCCTCTGAGTTAAGTGCTGAAGTTATAGTAGTCCTATCAGTATTGTTGCCTCCGATCAACAGATCCTCAGTTTTCTCAGAGTTGAGTAACAAAAAGTTTTCACACATCCAAGTATTTCCTTCCTTAATGCATTTAACTAAACTGATAATAGAAGAGTTGTCGTTTGGTGTAAACAAAATGTTTATTTGAGTGTCATCAGCATATGAATGAAAGTTCATATTATTTTTTCATATTATCCTACCTATCAGCAGCATGTAGAGAGAGAGAGCAATATTGGTCCCAGCACTGATCTTCTGGTACCCCAAATTGAACTGGTGACATTGATGAAGCAGTACAATTATTAGATATTTGAACATAATGAAAACGATGAGTAAAATGTGAAGTAAACCACTGAAGGACGGTTCCAGATAAGCCAACCTCAAACTCAAGCCTGTGTAATAAAACAGAGAGGTCAACCGTGTCAAAGGCAGCTCTAAGATCTAAAAGCACAAGCACTGTTGCATTCCCCGCATCAGTAGCTAAGAGAATATCATTTACGACTCTTGTTAATGCAGTTTCAGAAACCAGACTGAAATTTCTCAAGTATATTATTTGAATCCAGATACGATTGACGTTGGGCAACAACTATTCTCCCAAGACTTTTAGATTGAAATGGGACCTTTGAGACAGGCCTGTAGTTGTTAAGAACTTGTGGATCCAAATTTGACTTCTTAAGGAGCGGTCTAACAACCGCTACCTTAAATTGATCAGGTACAACGCCTGACGCAAGCGATGCATTCATCATACTAATTATAGGTCCTGCCAGTCCTTCGAGGGAATCTTTGACTAGCTGAGTGGGGATGGGATCTAGCGAACAGGTGGTTGACTTTGTCTTACGTCTGTGTTCATGAGTCCACCATAAGAAAAAATCTGAACAGGAGTGGTGATCATGCGAGGTCACCATGGAGGAAACCACTGCTCTCCCCCCCAAAAAAACCACCACTGCCCCTCTCAAGTTTGCTAAAGACCACATGGATGTTCCACAGCAACTCCTGGAACAATGTTCTGTGGACAGACGTGACAAAAGTTGAACTTGTTGGTAAATGTGCACAGCGTTATGTTTGGAGATAACAAAACACTGCATACCAACTCCAAAACCTCATCCCACCTGGGAAGCATGGCGGAGGCTGTTTTGTTAAAACAGCAATGTCAAATGTTGGGCGTGTGTTGTTTGTTAAATCAGACTCTCTTTATTGATTATTATGACTTAGATAAAGATAAGATCACATGTTAGGAGCCATTCATGCAGAAATCCACATCATTCCGAAGGGCTGTTTACAAAAGTTTTTCTCCCAACTGTATGTGAGAGAAAAGCAGAGACGCTCACTGAGTAAGGTGGGGTTGCAGCTTTGCAAATCACAAGGACATTTGTACGCTCAAAATGGGACAGGAGCACCCCAGATGGGACTCGAACCCACAATCCCTGGCTTAGAAGGCCAGTGCCTTATCCATTAGGCCACTGGGACACACTGGGTTGGGTCGATCACGCTGATGAAGAGCCAGTTTTTTTTTTCCTTTGCTTTTTCAAAGGGATCCCCAAAATTAGGAAAGTTAGGCAGCAGAAGGTTTACTGTGACCTGAGAAGGACCGGCATCCAATCACGGTGGTGCACACACACACGCTCTCACTCATCTGAGCTACACGGCTACCAAGATGATCTCAGGTGCGCCGAGCTGGTACGGAACATATTGAACTGATTGACGGCGAATTGTTTCTCAGACAGGCTTTTCACCTCTGAGCTCCCTGACTGACAGTAATCCGCTAGGTAGTGAAACAGTCAGCTGCTTCTAAGCCTTAAACAGCTGCATCTCGGCGCTTCCACAGAGAGATGATTTGAAAGCCAAACATCGCCCATTGGGAACACCTTACTATCACTAGTTTAAGAGACTCTTAAGGTCTTGCAGAGGTGCCTGTCTAATAGCATGCGCTTTGCAAGCTATAGGTGTTTGGACTAAGGCAGAATGCCTGTTAACAAAATGTTTTTCTAAAGGGGCCTCGCACTCTTTTCCAAGCAATGGTCACCATCCCCACCGAGTGTCACAATGTAGTCATGTCCTAGGACATCACCTGTTAGTCTCCATTTGTCTGCCACCAACACTTTAGGTTACGGGGTCACAACCGCACCCCGGAGACCAGAGGAGCCGTTGGCGTTCTGGCGGCGCAGATTGGGCTGAAGGTGGGGCGCTTGAATCTCGCTGTTGGAGGCCGTCTGAAACTGACCCAAGCCTTTCCCTTGAATTAAATGTAAATAAGAAATGAACCCCAGATGCACATGGAATCAATCACGTCTTTCCTTTGAGCCGTTTCAGAGACTGCTCCAGAGTTTACCTTGCACAGATGCGCAAAGATTAATGATGGGGGTGCACGCTTCCAGGCGTCTTACTACTGTAGGGAGTGATTGAGACAATTCGTAGCTTGTGCTCATTTCCCTCTATTCCCCGTGTTACAGTGGTAGGATGACGTAAATTCCTGCTTCGACACGTAACGGGACTATAATCAAGTGCAGGAGCTGAGGGCTTTAGTTTTGTTTCGTTTTCCATGGCGTTCGTAAGCGCGCAAATCAAAGGCAATTCCTGCGTCTAACACGAATGTAAATGCTTTTGAAAGTGCAGTGTGGTGCAGCTTGTAAAATCCTTGTCCACATTTTTGGTTTGTTGATGTTTTTTTCTGTCTGTCAAAGTTGCGTTTTGACATCCGGACTGGGGGACTTTATCATTTGAACGTGAAGCCAGCCTTAAACCCTCTGAGGCGTGTCTGTCTGCCGGCACGAATCTTGTGAAAGGTATTTTTTTTTAACGGAGAGCAACTTTAAAAAGGTTTCCGCAGCCACCTCGCAGTCCGTGTTTGATTATAGGAGGAATACGGCGGCGGTGAGTTCGCATTTGTCGTGCTCGAGTGGTTAAGGCGATGGGCTCGAAATGCGTTGGGGCTTCCCCGCGCAGGTTCGAAACCTGCCGACTCCGGCGTCTGCCGCACGTCGCCTTGTGCCTGCACGGCAGAGGCGAAGTGCCGCTTCTCCTTTCCTGGTACTATAACAACGCGAAATCGCTTGGACCCGCTGCCATTGAAATCAATTCTTCAGATAACCACACATTTTGCGTTCGCACCTCTGGTGCTCTACTTATACCTTTGAAAACCTAATGAATAAAGCTGAAAGAACCGACACGATATGTAGGTGCTGGTAAAGCACGCAGTAAAGAACTGTTAACAGCAAGGGTTTCAGTGGGTTAACTGAGGAGAAGGCGTGATCGCTAATTGTTGACTTTTTATTTGGTGTTAGAAACACTCTTACTGTGCATGACGTGCAACAAATGTAGCCACAGAAATTGCATCACGCTTTCATGTATGCTATTGCAGACACCAACGTTGCCTAGATAGAAAACCGAAATAGCCGTGGGTTTGCTTGCTGGTCTGAAGGATCTCTCTTCGAATCTCTATCATTTGTCAATGGAAGTAAAAGGCGCTGCAATCTCATACGTTCAGAATCAAACCCGCAGCTGTTGTTCGACTTTATTTCTTGACTAATTACAACTGAGTGTCGCATGAGCAGTTACATAAACTTGTCTGGTATATTTGAACACAAATGCCGTTCTTCAATTAAAACTAACAGAACATTGTCAGGGACATTCAGTTCTATACAAACAAGAGACAGACAAGAGAATATTTCTACCGTTCATGTGGACTACGTGTTGACTTAATGATCGGAATAATTGAAAGGTTCGGGCTCATAGCCGATGCAGTGCGTGCTAATTAGAACAGCAACGCTGAGCTCTCAGCACCGTACTGAGCCCAGGTGTTTTTCTAAAGCTGTCAGGTGCAGTTCATTTACATGAAGGAAATCTCTTACCGGGTACGATTACAATGCAGTAAGTAGCACAGACTACTTAGGGAGTAGCCAGATGCGTTTAAAAACGACCCGAGCCAGGCAGGAGTCGAACCTGCAATCTCCTGATCCGTAGTCAGACGCGTTATCCATTGCGCCACTGGCCCCGGTGTGACACTGCAGGACTGTAACCCAGTGAGATCAGCACTGCAACTAGTAAAACATTACCCCCGGTCCATTCTTTACCAAAAGTGAGAAAGACCTGTTTTCTACATTTTGTCTGTTTTAAAACCATATCTCAAACCAAACCAAGAGTCTGTCTTTTGCACTGATATTCTGATTCATTTCGATTTCAAAGAAAAAAAAAACATTATCTTCCAAAGCATCATAAAATTTTCCCTTCTTCCAGACTCTACTTCTCTCTTGTAGTAGTACAGCAGACCTTTCCAGGTGAGCAGATCACAGAGTCCGAAATATGCTTCCTCCATCAAGAAAAGTACCTGAACATGACTCTGTCTTCATAAAAGCGCCCCTGTAATAAAGAAATTAAATCCGAAATCAAGAGGGCAGTTGCCTACTGAAGTTCAAGAAGTCATCAATTTTAACCTAGCAACACATTAAAGGCTGCATCTATACAAGTACGATTCTAGAAATGCTCACCAGATTACGTTTTAAGAAGGAACTGCGCCTCAGGTTCCGCCGAGATCTTAACTTGGATGGCAGGATTCAGAGTCCGGAGTGCGGACTGATGGCGCACGGAGGGTCCACATACTGTGGATCCCTCAGTTTTCTTCCGCGTGTTTAAACCGCCAGCGTGTGACTCCCCTGTCCCCGTGACCTCATTGCTCTGCTCTCGCCTCTGTGCAGCTGAGCCCGACTCATGGTAAAGTGGAAAAAAGTATGCCCTCAACGTGGGATTTACTCTGGATCGAGGATAGATGTCACTTTTTTATCATTGAACAGGATGTATGTGATGTGGCGACTAGGTTCAATTTTGTATCCTCTTTAAAAGATTAAGGACTGGGGTGAGCGTGATTTACCACCCTTTCAGCTAAGAACCCGACATGCGGACCGTTTAAGCTGCATAGACTCGGTTGTTTAACTCGTCTCCGTTAGCAGGGTTAAGGTTAAAGAAAAAAAACATTGCTGACTTCTTTTTTTTTTTGCCAGCCGCCAGCGCTGATTAGCAAGGTTTGTATTTCATGTTTTGCAAGTTGCATCCATTTTAAGAAAAACAAGTCGCGTTAAAGACAGGAAATGAATACTTGCAAGTCTAGCCGTAGGCGGTTGTCTGTAAGGACCAGTTCTGTTTGAGAAAACAGAACAAAGAAGGCACCGCTGGGATTTGAACCCAGGATCTCCTATTTACCAGGCAGGCGCTTTAACCAACTAAGCCCCGGCGCCCCAGGAGCATTATCCTTTTGCAGCCACTTGGACACACCACTCAGACACATCTGCATTCGGTGTGTGCTCCGCCTGCTCGCTGAGCAAGTTGCCACCTTTACATACAATAGCAATATCAACACCAAGAGAAAGGGTGACAAATGGCTTTTATCTGGAACTTTTGATGTCCAAGGAGCTCAATTTGCTTTCTGTGTACAACAGGGCCACTGAACTCCACACTGGCCACTGAACCACAGCAGTGGCTTGCTGGCTTGACATCTCCTAAGGAAAATGTTGAAATTGCATGTGGAACAGGAAAATGACCCTCGAGTACGAGGGAAAAAAAAGAAAAAGATCATCTGGAGCGTGCCATCCCATGTCCGGACAGCCCAGTTTCATTGACAAGGTGGCTGAGTGGTTAAGGCGATGGACTGGTAATCCATTGTGCTCTGGAGACATGGGTTCGAATCCCATTCTCATCGCTCTCCATGTCTTACACGTTTGACGTTGGCCCTCCTGTTGTTTGCTCTGGTGCTAGAGCTGTACATTTTCTAGCGGTGGCTGAACATGGTATAGTGGGCCAACGTCGGTATCGAGCAGTGACAGTAACAGTACTTACTGCGCCCCATAAGAAATCGTTTGTCCCTGTTCAAAAGAGATTGTGCGATGTCCTGCAGCGT